>NC_088212.1:5506148-5509284 GCF_036934945.1 Oncorhynchus masou masou | reverse complement strand
GTTAGAACCCCACTACATTCTAGAACACAGGCAAGGTTAGAACCCCACTACATTCTAGAACACAGGCAAGGTTAGAACCCCACTACATTCTAGAACACAGGCAAGGTTAGAACCCCACTACATTCTAGAACACAGGCAAGGTTAGAACCCCACTACAATCTAGAACACAGGCAATGTTAGAACCCCACTCATTCTAGAACACAGGCAAGGTTAGAGCCCCACTACATTCAAGAACACAGTCAAGGTTAGAACCCCACTACATTCTAGAACACAGGCAAGGTTAGAGCCCCACTACATTCTAGAACACAGGCAAGGTTAGAACCCCACTACATTCTAGAACACAGGCAAGGTTAGGTTCTAGAACACAGGCAAGGTTAGAACCCCACTACATTCTAGAACACAGGCAAGGTTAGAATCCCACTACATTCTAGAACACAGGCAAGGTTAGAACCCCACTACATTCTAGAACACAGTCAAGGTTAGAACCATTATAGAACACAGGCAAGGTTACATTCTAGAACACAGGCAAGGTTAGAGCCCCACTACATTCTAGAACACAGGTTAGAGCAAGGTTAGAAAACCCCACTACATTCTAGAACACAGGCAAGGTTAGAGCCCCACTACATTCTAGAACACAGGCAAGGTTAGAGCCCACTACATTCTAGAACAAGGCAAGGTTAGAACCCCACTAACACAGGCAAGGTTAGAGCCTAGAACACAGGCAAGGTTAGAGCCGCACTACATTCTAGAACACAGGCAAGGTTAGAACCCAACTACATTCTAGAACACAGGCAAGGTTAGAACCCCACTACATTCTAGAACACAGGCAAGGTTAGAGCCCCACTACATTATAGAACACAGGCAAGGTTAGAGCCCCACTACATTCTAGAACACAGGCAAGGTTAGAACCCCACTACATTCTAGAACACAGGCAAGGTTAGAACCCCATTTATAGAACACAGGCATTCTACATTCTAGAACACAGGCAAGGTTAGAACCCCACTATAGAACACAGGCAAGGTTATAGAACACAGGCAAGGTTAGAGCCCCTACATTCTACATTATAGAACACAGGCAAGGTTAGAACCCCATTATAGAACATATTCTAGAACACAGGCAAGGTTAGAACCCCACTACATTCTAGAACACAGGCAAGGTTAGAAAACAGCCCCACTACATTCTAAACACAGGCAAGGTTAGAACCCCACTACATTCTAGAACACAGAACACAGGGCAAGGTTAGAGCCCCACTACATTCTAGAACACAGGCAAGGTTAGAGCCCCACTACATTCTAGAACACAGGCAAGGTTAGAACCCCACTACATTCTAGAACACAGGCAAGGTTAGAGCCCCACTACATTCTAGAACACAGGCAAGGTTAGAGCCCCACTACATTATAGAACACAGGCAAGGTTAGAACCCCACTATATTATAGAACACAGGCAAGGTTAGAACCCCACTACATTATAGAACACAGGCAAGGTTAGAACCCCACTACATTATAGAACACAGGCAAGGTTAGAACCCCACTATATTCTAGAACACAGGCAAGGTTAGAATATGATTATCACAATAATTTGAATATCACAAGCAATAAAATTCATATTGCCATTTAGTTTTTCTTTGTTGTGAAATAATCATGGATGTAAATCATACCTTGTGATCATTTGTTTTTGCCCACACATACAGAGACTTCCTAAAGTATTTAAACCCCTTGACTTTTTCCACATTTTTTTAAGATAAGGCATTATTCTCAAATTGATTAAATCATTTTTTTCCCCTTCATCAATCTACACATAATATCCCATTATGACAAAGCAACAACAGGTATTTAGAAATGTATGCTAATGTATTACAACAACAAAAAACTTAATCATCACATTTACTTAAGTATTCACACCTTTTATTCAGTACTTTGTTGAAGCACCTATGGCAGCGATTACAGCCCTCAGTCTTCTTGGGTTTGACGCTTCAAACTTGGCACACCTGTATGTGGGGAGTTTCTCCCATTCTTCTCTGCAGATCCTCTCAAGCTCTGTCAGGTAAGATGGGGAGCATCGCTGCACAGCTATTTTCAGGTCTCTCCAGAGATGTTCGATCAGGTTCAAGTCCAGGTACAAGGCCACTCAAGGACTTTCAGAGACTTGTCCTGAAGCCACTCCTGCGTTGTCTTGGCTGTGTGCTTAAGGTCATTGTCCTGTTGGAAGCTGAACGTTCACCCCAATCTGACGTCCTGTACTCTGCTCCATTCAGCTTTGCCTCGATCCTGACTAGTCTCCCAGTCTACATGCTGCCACCACCATGCTTCACCGTAGGGATGGTGCCACCACCATGCTTCACCGTAGGGATGGTGCCAGGTTTCCTCCAGAAGTGACACTTTGCATTCAGGCCAAACAGTTCAATCTTGGTTTCATCAGACCAGAGAATCATGTTTCTCATGGTCGGAGAGTCTTTAGGTGCCTTTTGGCAACTTCAAGCAGGCTGTCATGTGTCTTTTAATGAGGTCTGATTAATGGAGTGTTGCAGAGATGGTTGTCCTTCTGGAAGGTTCTCCCTTCTCCACAGAGAAACTCTAGAGCTCTGTCAGAGTGACCATCTGGTTGTTGGTCACCTCACTGACCAAGGCCTTTCTCCCCCGATTGCTCAATTTGGCCGGATGGCCAGCTCTAGGAAGAGTCTTGGTAGATCCAAACTTCCTCCATTCAAGAATGATGGAGGCCACAGTGCTCTTGGAACCCAGAAATGTTTTGGAACCCAGATCTGAGCCTCGGCACAATCCTGTCTCGGAGCTCTACGAATAATTCCTTGGACCTCATGGCTTGGTTTTTGCCCTCCCTGTCAACTGTGAGACCTTATATAGACAGACGTGTGTCTTTCCAAATCATGTCCAATCAATAAAAATGAACACAGGTGGGCTCCAATCAAGTTGTAGAAACATCTCAAGGATGATAAATGGAAACAGGATGCACCTTTAATTTTGAGTCTCATAGCAAATGGTCTGAATACTCACGTAAATATATATATGTTTTATATATGTAAATTTGCACACAAAAAAAAACTCAAAACCGGTTTTCGCTTTGTCATTATGGGTTATTATGAGTAATTTTGCTCATTGCATCAGTTTTAGAACAAGGC
>NC_088212.1:5488648-5501148 GCF_036934945.1 Oncorhynchus masou masou | reverse complement strand
TATTGTTCAGTCTATTTATTATTTTTTTCATAAGTGGCTTGGTCATCATCCCCATGCAGGATTTCTTCAGACCTCAGCTGACTCATGTTGAAGGCAGCCAATGACCCTACACATCGAGTATATTGGCTACGCAGTCGTGGATTTGTTGTTGTTGTTGTTGTTGTGAAGGAGTTCAAGTTACAGGCAAGGGGGTTGTGATTATCAACGATGACTGTCTGGGGGCTGACCAAAGAAACCTTGGGATGAACGTTATAGCCCAATGCTGAAAAGAGGAGGAGAAGAAGAAGAAGAAGAAGGAGAAGGAGAAGGAGAAGGAGAATGAGGAGGAGGAGGAGAAGGAGAAGGAGGAGTCCAGAAGAAGAAGAAGAAGAAGAAGAAGAAGAAGAAGAAGAAGAAGAAGAAGAAGAAGAAGAAGAAACAAGAAGAAGAAGAAGAAGAAGAAGAAGAAGAAGAAGAAGAAGAAGAAGAAGAAGAAGAAGAAGAAGAAGAAGAAGAAGAAGAAGAAGAAGAAGAAAAGAAGAAGAAGAAGAAGAAGAAGAAGAAGAAGAAGAAGAAGAAGAAACAAGAAGAAGAAGAAGAAGAAGAAGATTTGAAGAAGAAGAAGAAGAAGAAGAAGAAGAAGAAGAAGAAGAAGAAGAAGAAGAAGAAGAAGAAGAATAGCTGTTCCAAGGAGACTCCCAGGGTGTCACTGGGTTCAATGTCACCTTTGGGGCAGCTGCCAGGTAGGAGTGACAGAATGCTTTCACTGTCTGCTGTCTGCAGAAGAGCCTGAGGGGGTGACCAGGTCCTGCAAGCCTGTTTAAGAGAGACCCCAATGAGATCCCAGCTAACAGTGAGAAGATGCTGTGGACTGTTGTAAAGGAGCTCCCCAAAGACTATTATGCCCTGGTTGAGGATCCTGTGAAGGATCCTGAAGGATCCTGTGAAGGAGTCTGGTGAAGGATCCTGGTGGAGGATCGTGGTGAAGGATCCTGGTGGAGGATCGTGGTGAAGGATCATCTGAAGGATTAAGGATTTGGTGAAGGATCGTGGTGAAGGAGTCTGGTGAAGGATCCTGGTGGAGGATCCTGGATCCTGGTATCACAAGGTTTCACAACTGAGGTCACGAGCCCTATCACAAGGTTTCACAACTGAGTTCACGAGCCCTATCACAAGGTTTCACAACTGAGTTCACGAGCCCTATCACAAGGTTTCACAACTTTCACGAGCCCTATCACAAGGTTTCACAACTGAGTTCACGAGCCCTATCATGGTTTCACAACTGAGGTCACAAGCCCTATCGCCTTCCAAACTGAGTTTACATTTGAGCCCTATCGATCATTTCTCTTTCCCTTTGTCGTTAAGACCCTCCCTCCCTCAAAGATGCCTGGGACCCAGTCATATCTTCTCCCCCCTCCCTCCCTGTCTCACCTGGGCCCCAGCCATATCTCGAAAACTCTTACCTAGGTCCCAGCCATATCTCTCTCCCCCTCCCTCCCTCAAAACTCTCGCCTGGACCCCAGCCATATCTTGCTCTCCCCCTACTTCCCTCAAAGCTCTCGACTGGTTCCCAGCCAATCTCTCTCTCCCCCTCTTCCGAAACTCTTACCTAGGCCGCAGCCATATCTATCTCTCCCTATCCCCTTTCTCTCCTCCTCCCTTCTATCTCTCCCTCCCCTCTATCCATCTCTCCCTCCCCCATTTCCCCCTCCCTTCCCTCTTCGCTCCTCTTCCTGTCCTGTCTGCACTCAGCAACTAATGGCAAGGTATCATTAGGTATAATACACTTTCTGGTTTGCAGCAGGCCTTTCTCCAAGGGATATTTGAAGTGGGGAGAAGGCACTGACACAAACTCTCTCTCCCCCCCTCCTCATCCATCCCTCTCACTGTCCCTTCATTATCCTCTATAGGTCCACTATAGTAGACACTATATAGTATATAGTAGACCACTATAGTAGACAGAAGGTGCTGGTCCACTATAGTAGACAGAAGGTGCTAAGGTCCACTATAGTAGACAGAAGGTGCTAAGGTCCCTGATAGTAGACAGAAGGTGCTAAGGTCCACTATAGTAGACAGAAGGTGCTAAGGTCAACTATAGTATGTTTTGGTAGATAGAAGGTGCTAAGGTCCCCGATAGTAGACAGAAGGTGCCACTATAGTAGACAGAAGGTGCTAAGGTCAACTATAGTATGTTTTGGTAGATAGAAGGTGCTAAGGTCCCCGATAGTAGACAGATGGTGCTAAGGTCCACTATAGTATGTTTTGGCAGACAGAAAGTGCTAAGGTCCGCTATAGTATGTTTTGGTAGACAGAAGGTGCAAAGGTCCACTATAGTATGTTTAGGTAGACAGAAGGTGCTAAGGTCCACTATAGTAGACAGAAGGTGCTAAGGTCCACTATAGTATGTTTTGGTAGATAGAAGGTGCTAAGGTCCACTATAGTATGTTTTGGTAGACAGAAGGTGCTAAGGTCCACTATAGAATGTTTTGGTAGATAGAAAGTGCTAAGGTCCACTATAGAATGTTTTGGTAGATAGAAGGTGCTAAGGTCCACTATAGTATGCTTTGGTAGACAGAAGGTGCTAAGGTCCCCGATAGTAGACAGATTTTGTTAAGGTCCACTATAGTATGTTTTGGTAGACAGAAGGTGCTAAGGTCCACTATAGTATGTTTTGGTAGACAGAAGGTGCTAAGGTCCACTATAGTATGTTTTGGTAGACAGAAGGTGATAAGGTCCACTATAGTAGACAGAAGGTGCTAAGGTCCACTATAGTAGACAGAAGGTGCTAAGGTCCACTATAGTATGTTTTGGTAGATAGAAGGTGCTAAGGTCCACTATAGTATGTTTTGGTAGACAGAAGGTGCTAAGGTCCACAATAGTAGACAGAAGGTGCTAAGGTCCACTATAGTATGTTTTGGTAGATAGAAGGTGCTAAGGTCCACTATAGTATGTTTTGGTAGACAGAAGGTGCTAAGGTCCACTATAGTATGTTTTGGCAGACAGAAGGTGCTAAGGTCCACTATAGTATGTTTTGGCAGACAGAAGGTGCTAAGGTCCACTATAGTAGACAGAAGGTGCTAAGGTCCACTATAGTAGACAGAAGGTGCTAAGGTCCACTATAGTATGTTCTGGTAGACAGAAGGTGCTAAGGTCCCCGATAGTAGACAGAAGGTGCTAAGGTCCACTATAGTATGTTTTGGCAGACAGAAGGTGCTAAGGTCCACTATAGTAGACAGAAGGTGCTATGGTCCACTATAGTAGACAGAAGGTGCTAAGGTCCACTATAGTATGTTTTGGTAGATAGAAGGTGCTAAGGTCCCCGATAGTAGACAGAAGGTGCTAAGGTCCACTATAGTATGTTTTGGCAGACAGAAGGTGCTAAGGTCCGCTATAGTATGTTTTGGTAGACAGAAGGTGCTAAGGTCCACTATAGTATGTTTAGGTAGACAGAAGGTGCTAAGGTCCACTATAGTAGACAGACGGTGCTAAGGTCCACTATAGTATGTTTTGGTAGATAGAAGGTGCTAAGGTCCACTATAGTATGTTTTGGTAGATAGAAGGTGCTAAGGTCCACTATAGTATGTTTTGGTAGACAGAAGGTGCTAAGGTCCACTATAGTATGTTTTGGCAGACAGAAGGTGCTAAGGTCCACTATAGTATGTTTTGGCAGACAGAAGGTGCTAAGGTCCACTATAGTAGACAGAAGGTGCTAAGGTCCACTATAGTAGACAGAAGGTGCTAAGGTCCACTATAGTATGTTCTGGTAGACAGAAGGTGCTAAGGTCCCCGATAGTAGACAGAAGGTGCTAAGGTCCACTATAGTATGTTTTGGCAGACAGAAGGTGCTAAGGTCCACTATAGTAGACAGAAGGTGCTATGGTCCACTATAGTAGACAGAAGGTGCTAAGGTCCACTATAGTATGTTTTGGTAGATAGAAGGTGCTAAGGTCCCCGATAGTAGACAGAAGGTGCTAAGGTCCACTATAGTATGTTTTGGCAGACAGAAGGTGCTAAGGTCCGCTATAGTATGTTTTGGTAGACAGAAGGTGCTAAGGTCCACTATAGTATGTTTAGGTAGACAGAAGGTGCTAAGGTCCACTATAGTAGACAGACGGTGCTAAGGTCCACTATAGTATGTTTTGGTAGATAGAAGGTGCTAAGGTCCACTATTGTCATGTCTTATTATGTCTGTTCCTGTCCTTTCTCTTCACTCTGTCTCTCTCTGCTGGTCTTATTAGGTTACCTTCTCTGTCTCTCCTTCTTCAGCTGTTCTACATCTCCCCTAACTAGCTCATTCATCCTTTCCCACCTGTTCTCTCTTTCTCCTCTGATTAGGTCTCTATTTCTCTCTCTGTTCCTGCTACTTTCAGTGTCAGATTCTTGTTTGTGTTTTTCATGCCAGAAGCAAGCTATCGTCTCTGCTTCCACCTTGTCCTATCCTGTCGGAGTCGGCCCCAGGTGCATCCTGCACTATACAACGTCGGAAGAGGATTTATGCCATTCCTGGAACTGTTTTTTGGGTCTTCCCAAGACATAACAACTATAGTATGTTTTGGTAGACAGAAGGTGCTAAGGTCCACTATAGTATGTTTTGTTAGACAGAAGGTGCTAGGTCCACTATAGTAGACAGAAGGTGCTAAGGTCCACTATAGTATGTTTTGGTAGATAGAAGGTGCTAAGGTCCACTATAGTATGTTTTGGTAGACAGAAGGTGCTAAGGTCCACTATAGTATGTTTTGGTAGACAGAAGGTGCTAAGGTCCACTACAGTATGTTTTGGTAGACAGAAGGTGCTAAGGTCCACTAGTATGTTTTGGTAGACAGAAGGTGCTAAGGTCCACTATAGTATGTTTTGGTAGACAGAAGGTGCTAAGGTCCACTATAGTAGACAGGGTGCTAAGGTCCACTATAGTAGATAGAAGGTGCTAAGGTCCACTATAGTATGCTTTGGTAGACAGAAGGTGCAAAGGTCCACTATAGTATGTCCACCAATTTGTAAGTCGCTCTGGATAAGTCTGCTAAATGACTTAAATGTAAATGTAATGTATGTTTTGGCAGACAGAAGGTGCCAAGGTACACTATAGTAGACAGAAGATGCCCACTATAGTATGTTTTGGCAGACAGAAGGTGCTAAGGTCCACTATAGTAGACAGAAGGTGCTAAGGTCCACTATAGTATGTTTTGGTAGACAGAAGGTGCTAAGGTCCACTATAGTATGTTTTGGTAGACAGAAGGTGCTAAGGTCTATAGTATGTTTTGGTAGACAGAAGGTGCTAAGGTCCACTATAGTAGACAGAAGGTGCTAAGGTCCCCGATAGTAGACAGAAGGTGCTAAGGTCCACTATAGTATGTTTTGGTAGACAGAAGGTGCTAAGGTCCACTATAGTATGTTTTGGTAGATAGAAGGTGCTAAGGTCCACTCCTAGTAGACAGAAGGTGCTAAGGTCCCCGATAGTAGACAGAAGGTCGCTGGGTCCACTATAGTATGTTTTGGTAGACAGAAGGTGCTAAGGTCCACTATAGTATGTTTTGGTAGACAGAAGGTGCTAAGGTCCACTATAGTATGTTTTGGTAGACAGAAGGTGCTAAGGTCCACTATAGTATGTTTTGGTAGACAGAAGGTGCTAAGGTCCACTATAGTATGTTTTGGTAGACAGAAGGTGCTAAGGTCTAGTAGACAGAAGGTCTAAGGTCCACTATAGTATGTTTTGGTAGATAGAAGGTGCTAGGTCCCCCATAGTAGACAGAAGGTGCTAAGGTCCACTATAGTAGACAGAAGGTGCTAAGGTCCACTATAGTATGTTTTGGTAGATCAGCCTAAGGTCCACAATAGTAGACCGAAGGTGCTAAGGTCCACTATAGTATGTTTTGGTAGATAGAAGGTGCTAAGGTCCACAATAGTAGACAGAAGGTGCTAAGGTCCACTATAGTATGTTTTGGTAGATAGAAGGTGCTAAGGTCCACTATAGTAGACAGAAGATGCTAAGGTCCACTATAGTAGACAGAAGGTGCTAAGGTCCACTATAGTATGTTCTGGTAGACAGAAGGTGCTAAGGTCCCCTCTAGTAGACAGAAGGTGCTAAGGTCCACTATAGTAGACAGAAGGTGCTAAGGTCCACTATAGTAGACAGAAGGTGCTATGGTCCACTATAGTAGACAGAAGGTGCTAAGGTCCACTATAGTAAGTTTTGGTAGATAGAAGTTGCTAAGGTCCCCGATAGTAGACAGATGGTGCTAAGGTCCACTATAGTATGTTTTGGCAGACAGAAGGTGCTAAGGTCCACTATAGTATGTTTAGGTAGACAGAAGGTGCTAAGGTCCACTATAGTAGACAGAAGGTGCTAAGGTCCACTATAGTATGTTTTGGAAGATAGAAGGTGCTAAGGTCCCCGATAGTAGACAGAAGGTGCTAAGGTCCACTATAGTATGTTTAGGTAGACAGAAGGTGCTAAGGTCCACTATAGTAGACAGAAGGTGCTAAGGTCCACTATAGTATGTTTTGGTAGACAGAAGGTGCTAAGGTCCACTATAGTATGTTTTGTTAGACAGAAGGTGATAGGTCCACTATAGTAAACAGAAGGTGCTAAGGTCCACTATAGTAGACAGAAGGTGATTCCACTATAGTAGACAGAAGGTGCTAAGGTCCACTATAGTAGACAGAAGTGCTAAGGTCCACTATAGTATGTTTTGGTAGATAGAAGGTGCTAAGGTCCACTATAGTATGTTTTGGTAGACAGAAGGTGCTAAGGTCCACTATAGTATGTTTTGGTAGACAGAAGGTGCTAAGGTCCACTATAGTATGTTTTGGTAGACAGAAGGTGCTAAGGTCCACTATAGTATGTTTTGGTAGACAGAAGGTGCTAAGGTCCACTATAGTATGTTTTGGTAGACAGAAGGTGCTAAGGTCCACTATAGTATGTTTTGGTAGATAGAAGGTGCTAAGGTCCACTATAGAAGAAGTGCTAAGGTCCACTATAGTATGTTTTGTTAGACAGAAGGTGCTAAGGTCCACTATAGTATGTTTTGGCTGACAGAAGGTGCTAGTAGACAGATTTTGCCACTATAGTATGTTTTGGTAGATAGAAGGTGCTAAGGTCCACTATAGTATGTTTTGGTAGACAGAAGGTGCTAAGGTCCACTATAGTATGTTTTATTAGACAGAAGGTGCTAAGGTCCACTATAGTATGTTTTGGTAGACAGAAGGTGCTAAGGTCCACTATAGTATGTTTTGGTAGACAGAAGGTGCTAAGGTCCACTATAGTATGTTTTGGTAGACAGAAGCTACTAAGGTCCCCGATAGTATGTTTTGGTAGACAGAAGGTGCTAAGGTCCACTATAGTATGTTTTGGTAGACAGAAGGTGCTAAGGTCCACTATAGTATGTTTTGGTAGACAGAAGGTGCTAAGGTCCACTATAGTATGTTTTGGTAGACAGAAGGTGCTAAGGTCCACTATAGTATGTTTTGGTAGACAGAAGGTGCTAAGGTCCACTATAGTATGTTTTGGTAGACAGAAGGTGCTAAGGTCCACTATAGTATGTTTTGGCTGACAGAAGGTGCTAAGGTCCACTATAGTAGACAGAAGGTGCTAAGGTCCACTATAGTATGTTTTGGTAGACAGAAGGTGCTAAGGTCCACTATAGTATGTTTTGGCAGACAGAAGGTGCTAAGGTCCACTATAGTATGTTTTGGTAGACAGAAGGTACTAAGGTCCACTAGTATGTTTTGGTAGACAGAAGGTGCTAAGGTCCACTATAGTATGTTTTGTTAGACAGAAGGTGCTAAGGTCCACTATAGTGTGTTTTGGTAGACAGAAGGTGCTAAGGTCCACTATAGTAGACAGAAGGTGCTAAGGTCCACTATAGTATGTTTTGGTAGACAGAAGGTGCTAAGGTCCACTATAGTATGTTTTGGTAGACAGAAGGTGCTAAGGTCCACTATAGTATGTTTTGGTAGACAGAAGGTGCTAAGGTCCACTATAGTATGTTTTGGTAGATAGAAGGTGCTAAGGTCCACTATAGTAGACAGAAGGTGCTAAGGTCCACTATAGTATGTTTTGTTAGACAGAAGGTGCTAAGGTCCACTATAGTATGTTTTGGTAGACAGAAGGTGCTAAGGTCCACTATAGTATGTTTTGGCTGACAGAAGGTGCTAAGGTCCCCTATAGTAGACAGATTTTGCTAAGGTCCACTATAGTATGTTTTGGTAGACAGAAGGTGCTAAGGTCCACTATAGTATGTTTTGTTAGACAGAAGGTGCTAAGGTCCACTATAGTATGTTTTGGTAGACAGAAGGTGCTAAGGTCCACTATAGTATGTTTTGGTAGACAGAAGGTGCTAATGTCCACTATAGTATGTTTTGGTAGACAGAAGGTGCTAAGGTCCACTATAGTATGTTTTGGCAGACAGAAGGTGCTAAGGTCCACTATAGTATGTTTTGGTAGACAGAAGCTACTAAGGTCCCCGATAGTATGTTTTGGTAGACAGAAGGTGCTAAGGTCCACTATAGTATGTTTTGGTAGACAGAAGGTGCTAATGTCCACTATAGTATGTTTTGTTAGACAGAAGCTACTAAGGTCCACTAGTATGTTTTGGTAGACAGAAGGTGCTAAGGTCCACTATAGTATGTTTTGGTAGACAGAAGCTACTAAGGTCCACTATAGTATGTTTTGGTAGACAGAAGGTGCTAAGGTCCACTATAGTATGTTTTGGTAGACAGAAGGTGCTAAGGTCCACTATAGTATGTTTTGGTAGACAGAAGGTGCTAAGGTCCACTATAGTATGTTTTGGTAGATAGAAGGTGCTAAGGTCCACTATAGTAGACAGAAGGTGCTAAGGTCCACTATAGTATGTTTTGTTAGACAGAAGGTGATAAGGTCCACTATAGTATGTTTTGGTAGACAGAAGGTGCTAAGGTCCACTATAGTAGACAGAAGGTGCTAAGGTCCACTATAGTATGTTTTGGTAGACAGAAGGTGCTAAGGTCCACTATAGTATGTTTTGTTAGACAGAAGGTGATAAGGTCCACTATAGTATGTTTTGTTAGACAGAAGGTGCTAAGGTCCACTATAGTATGTTTTGGTAGACAGAAGGTGCTAAGGTCCACTATAGTATGTTTTGGTAGACAGAAGGTGCTAAGGTCCACTATAGTATGTTTTGGTAGACAGAAGCTACTAAGGTCCACTATAGTAGACAGAAGGTGCTAAGGTCCACTATAGTATGTTTTGGTAGACATTAGGTGCTAAGGTCCCCGATAGTAGACAGATTTAGCTAAGGTCCACAATAGTATGTTTTGGTAGACAGAAGGTGCTAAGGTCCACTATAGTATGTTTTGGTAGACAGAAGCTACTAACGTCCCCGATAGTATGTTTTGGTAGACAGAAGGTGCTAAGGTCCACTATAGTATGTTTTGGTAGACAGAAGGTGCTAAGGTCCACTATAGTATGTTTTGGTAGACAGAAGGTGCTAAGGTCCACTATAGTATGTTTTGGCAGACAGAAGGTGCTAAGGTCCACTATAGTATGTTTTGTTAGACAGAAGGTGCTAAGGTCCACTATAGTATGTTTTGGTAGATAGAAGGTGCTAAGGTCCACTATAGTATGTTTTGTTAGACAGAAGGTGCTAAGGTCCACTATAGTATGTTTTGTTAGACAGAAGGTGCTAAGGTCCACTATAGTATGTTTTGGTAGACAGAAGGTGCTAAGGTCCACTATAGTATGTTTTGGCAGACAGAAGGTGCTAAGGTCCACTATAGTATGTTTTGGTAGACAGAAGGTGCTAAGGTCCACTATAGTATGTTTTGGTAGATAGAAGGTGCTAAGGTCCACTATAGTAGACAGAAGGTGCTAAGGTCCACTATAGTATGTTTTGTTAGACAGAAGGTGCTAAGGTCCACTATAGTATGTTTTGGCTGACAGAAGGTGCTAAGGTCCCCTATAGTAGACAGATTTTGCTAAGGTCCACTATAGTATGTTTTGGTAGACAGAAGGTGCTAAGGTCCACTATAGTATGTTTTGGTAGACAGAAGGTGCTAAGGTCCACTATAGTATGTTTTGGTAGACAGAAGGTGCTAAGGTCCACTATAGTATGTTTTGGTAGACAGAAGGTGCTAAGGTCCACTATAGTATGTTTTGGTAGACAGAAGGTGCTAAGGTCCACTATAGTAGACAGAAGGTGCTAAGGTCCACTATAGTATGTTTTGGCTGACAGAAGGTGCTAAGGTCCACTATAGTATGTTTTGGTAGACAGAAGGTGCTAAGGTCCACTATAGTATGTTTTGGTAGATAGAAGGTGCTAAGGTCCACTATAGTAGACAGAAGGTGCTAAGGTCCACTATAGTAGACAGAAGGTGATAAGGTCCACTATAGTATGTTTTGGTAGACAGAAGGTGCTAAGGTCCACTATAGTATGTTTTGGTAGACAGAAGGTGCTAAGGTCCCCGATAGTATGTTTTGGTAGACAGAAGGTGCTAAGGTCCACTATAGTATGTTTTGGTAGACAGAAGGTGCTAAGGTCCACTATAGTATGTTTTGGTAGACAGAAGGTGCTAAGGTCCACTATAGTATGTTTTGGCAAACAGAAGGTGCTAAGGTCCACTATAGTATGTTTTGGTAGACAGAAGGTGCTAAGGTCCACTATAGTATGTTTTGGTAGATAGAAGGTGCTAAGGTCCACTATAGTATGTTTTGGTAGACAGAAGGTGCTAAGGTCCACTATAGTATGTTTTGGTAGACAGAAGGTGCTAAGGTCCACTATAGTATGTTTTGGTAGACAGAAGGTGCTAAGGTCCACTATAGTATGTTTTGGTAGACAGAAGGTGCTAAGGTCCACTATAGTATGTTTTGGTAGACAGAAGGTGATAAGGTCCACTATAGTATGTTTTGGTAGACAGAAGGTGCTAAGGTCCACTATAGTAGACAGAAGGTGCTAAGGTCCACTATAGTAGACAGAAGGTGATAAGGTCCACTATAGTATGTTTTGGTAGACAGAAGGTGCTAAGGTCCACTATAGTATGTTTTGGTAGACAGAAGGTGCTAAGGTCCCCTATAGTATGTTTTGGTAGACAGAAGGTGCTAAGGTCCACTATAGTATGTTTTGGTAGACAGAAGGTGCTAAGGTCCACTATAGTATGTTTTGGTAGACAGAAGGTGCTAAGGTCCACTATAGTATGTTTTGGCAGACAGAAGGTGCTAAGGTCCACTATAGTATGTTTTGGCAGACAGAAGGTGCTAAGGTCCACTATAGTATGTTTTGGCAGACAGAAGGTGCTAAGGTCCACTATAGTATGTTTTGGTAGACAGAAGGTGCTAAGGTCCACTATAGTATGTTTTGGCAGACAGAAGGTGCTAAGGTCCACTATAGTATGTTTTGGTAGACAGAAGGTGCTAAGGTCCACTATAGTATGTTTTGGATAGAAGGTGCAGACATAATAACAGAAGGTGCTAAGGTCCACAATAGTAGACAGAAGGTGCTAAGGTCCACTATAGTATGTTTTGTTAGACAGAAGGTGCTAAGGTCCACTATAGTATGTTTTGGTAGACAGAAGGTGCTAAGGTCCACTATAGTAGACAGAAGGTGCTAAGGTCACAATAGTACAGAAGGTGCTAAGGTCCACTATAGTATGTTTTGTTAGACAGAAGGTGCTAAGGTCCACTATAGTATGTTTTGGTAGACAGAAGGTGCTAAGGTCCACTATAGTAGACAGAATGTGCTAAGGTCCACTATAGTATGTTTTGGCTGACAGAAGGTGCTAAGGTCCACTATAGTAGACAGAAGGTGCTAAGGTCCACTATAGTATGTTTTGGTAGATAGAAGGTGCTAAGGTCCACTATAGTATGTTTTGGTAGACAGAAGGTAAGGTCCACTATAGTATGTTTAGTAGACAGAAGGTGCTAAGGTCCACTATAGTATGTTTTGGTAGACAGAAGGTGCTAAGGTCCACTATAGTATGTTTTGGTAGACAGAAGGTGCTAAGGTCCACTATAGTATGTTTTGGTAGACAGAAGGTGCTAAGGTCCACTATAGTATGTTTTGGTAGACAGAAGGTGCTAAGGTCCACTATAGTAGACAGAAGGTGCTAAGGTCCACTATAGTAGACAGAAGGTGCTAATGTCCACTATAGTAGACAGAAGGTGCTAGGTCCACTATAGTATGTTTTGGTAGACAGAAGGTCTAGGTCCACTATAGTAGACAGAAGGTGTAAGGTCCACTATAGTAGACAGAAGGTGTTAAGGTCCACTATAGTCAGACAGAAGGTGCTAAGGTCCATATAGGTTTTGTAGACTAATGTTAGGTCCACTATAGTATGTTTTGTCAGACTAATGTTAAGGTCCACTATCTATGTTAGTCAGACTAATGTTAGTATGTTTTGGTAGATAAAGGTATGGTATAGTATGTTTTGGTAGACAGACTAATGTTAGGTTTTGGTAGATAGAAGGTTAGTCAGACTAATGTTTTGGTAGATAGAAGTTAAGGTCCAGATAATGTTTTGGTATCTAAGGTTAGTCAGTACTAATGTTAGGTGTT
>NC_088212.1:5421148-5481148 GCF_036934945.1 Oncorhynchus masou masou | reverse complement strand
ATTAACACAAAAAGACTGGCACCCAGGCTATAACACCTCTGTCAGTTGATTGGTCTAGAGATTGAAAAGACACACCACTGCAAACCGAGTTGACAAACTCTATAAACCAACGTCTGTAAATCTGTATTTTGGCCTTGAACCACAATCAGCCCTAATCTGTAGGGAAGGGAAAAAGGGCAACCCTGTTACCAGGAAGGAGCCTTAATTAGCCAATTAGAGCGCTCCTTTCACTTAGCAACAACAAAATGTGTTTGGTAGCGGACAGCTGTCCTTTGGTCTCTGTTAACCAGCAGTTAATCCCCTCGTCACACAAACACAGACATGACGGAGGTTTCCAACTGAACGAGTCGGCACCTCTGGACTGGACCCTGATCCCCCGGAGACGTCGGTCGAGCATCACAATTAGACTACGTCGGTCGAGCATCACGATTAAACAACGTCGGTCGAGCATCACGATGAGAGTACGTCGGTCGAGCATCACAATTAGACTACGTCGGTCGAGCATCACGATTAAACAACGTCGGTCGAGCATCACGATGAGAGTACGTCGGTCGAGCATCACTATTAGACTACGTCGGTCGAGCATCACTATTAGACTACGTCGGTCGAGCATCACGATGAGAGTACGTCGGTCGAGCATCACTATTAGACTACGTCGGTCGAGCATCACTATTAGACTACGTCGGTCGAGCATCACGATGAGAGTACGTCGGTCGAGCATCACTATTAGACTACGTCGGTCGAGCATCACGATGAGACTACGTCGGTCGAGCATCACGATGAGACTACGTCGGTCGAGCATCACGATGAGAGTACGTCGGTCGAGCATCACGATTAGACTACGTCGGTCGAGCATCACGATTAGACTACGTCGGTCGAGCATCACCATTAGACTACGTCGGTCGAGCATCTAGACCACCGTTGTTTCGTTTGTTCGAACATACCAATCACTACAAAACAAACTGGACGATCTCTGTCCGCTACGATCCTATCAGCCTTTATGAACTGTTTTATCAGTTATGTTTCCCTGAGTCGTGGCTGATCAAAGGACATGGATAATGGCTTTTCCACGCATCGATCGATCGGGACGGTAGCCTCGGGTGAACTGAGAGAGGGGGAGGGGCGTGTCTCTTTATCACCGGTGTGCGATCTGAAATGTCAAAGGAAGTCTCGAGTTTTCACATGCGTGAGTTAGATTACCTCAAGCATGCAGAACATACTATTTGCCAAGAGTTTTTTTTTAATCTATATTTTCATAGATGTGTATTTTACCACCACAAACCAATGCTGGCACTAAGACCTCACTCAACGAGCTGTATACGGCCAAATTAAAGCCAGCAAGAAAATGCTAATCCAGAGGTCGGGCTCTTAGTGGCCGGTGATTTAAATGCATGAAAACTGAAATCTGTATTACCTCATTTTTACCAGCATGTCATAGAGGCAACAAAACTCTAGATCTCCTTTATTCCCAGACTCACCCTCCCCTTGATTCTTACGTACAAGCAATAAGCTCAAACAGGAAGTACCAGTGGTCCAATGAAGCGGATGCTAAACTACAGGACTGTTTCCCCTAGCAACGACTGGAATATGTTCTGGGATTCATCCGATAGCATTTGAGGAGTATACCACATCAGTCACCGGCTTCATCAATAAGTGCATCGACAACGTCATCCCCACAGTGACGGAACGTACATATCCCAACCAGAAGCCATGGATCACAGGCAACATCCTCACTGAGCAAAAGGCTAGAGCTGCTGCTTTCAAAAGCAGGATACTAACCTGTACTCTTATAAGAAATCCCACTACCCCCTCAAAACAAATCATGAAATAGGCAAAGCGTCAATACAGGATTAAGATCAAATCCTACTACTCTGATGCTCGACGGATGTGGCAGGCTCGAGAGCTTGAAGTTCCTCGGTGTCACTAAGGAATAAACTTGGTTCACACAAACCAACGCAGTCGTGAAGAACGCATGACAACTCCTCCTTCCCCCTCAGGAGGCTGAAAAGATTTGGCATGTGCCCTCAGATCCTGAAAATGTTTTACAGCTTCACCATTGAGAGCATCGCCACATGGAATGGCAACAGCTTGGCACCTTGGTCCACAAGTCACTACAGAGGGTAGTGAATACGACCCGGTGCATCAATGAGTTCCCTGCCATCCAGGACTTCTATACCAGGCGGTGTCAGAGGAAGGTCCTTAAAATTGTCACAGGCTCCAGCAACCCAAGTCACAGACTGTTCTCTCTGCTAACACAACAAGTGATACCAAATGGTACCAAGTGGTACCAAGTGATACCAAGTGGTACCAAGTGATAGCAAGTGGTACCAAGTGGTACCAATACATCAAGTCTGGAACTAACAAGATCTGGAATAGTTCTATCCCCAAGCCATAAGACTGCCATATGACTGCCATAAGACTGCCATAAGACTGCCATAAGAAGGGATGACCAGGGATGTTCTCTGTTTAGTGAGTCCTCCAGATCAGCGGCAGTTGAGATGACCAGGGATGTCCTCTGTTTAGTGAGTCCTCCAGATCAGCGGCAGTAGAGATGACCAGGGATGTTCTCTGTTTAGTGAGTCCTCCAGATCAGTGGCAGTAGAGATGACCAGGGATGTTCTCTGTTTAGTGAGTCCTCCAGATCAGAGGCAGTAGGGATGACCAGGGATGTTCTCTGTTTAGTGAGTCCTCCAGATTAGAGGCAGTAGGGAGGACCAGGGATGTTCTCTGTTTAGTGAGTCCTCCAGATCAGAGGCAGTAGGGACGACCAGGGATGTTCTCTGTTTAGTGAGTCCTCCAGATCAGAGGCAGGGATGTTCTCTGTTTAGGGATGACCAGGGATGTTCTCTGTTTAGTGAGTCCTCCAGATCAGACGCAGTAGGGATGACCAGGGATGTTCTCTGTTTAGTGAGTGCTCCAGATCAGAGGCAGTAGAGATGACCAGGGATGTTCTCTATTTAGTGAGTCCTCCAGATCAGAGGCAGTAGGGACGACCAGGGATGTTCTCTGTTTAGTGAGTCCTCCAGATCAGAGGCAGTAGAGATGACCAGGGATGTTCTCTATTTAGTGAGTCCTCCAGATCAGAGGCAGTAGGGAGGACCAGGGATGTTCTCTATTTAGTGAGTCCTCCAGATCAGAGGCAGTAGGGGAGGACCAGGGATGTTCTCTGTTTACTGAGTCCCCCAGATCAGAGGCAGTAGGGATGACCAGGGATGTTCTCTGTTTAGTGAGTCCTCCAGATCAGAGGCAGTAGGGAGGACCAGGGATGATCTCTGTTTAGTGAGACCTCCAGATCAGAGGCAGTAGGGATGACCAGGGATGTTCTCTGTTTAGTGAGTCCTCCAGATCAGAGGCAGTAGGGATGACCAGGGATGTTCTCTGTTTAGTGAGTCCTCCAGATCAGAGGCAGTAGGGATGACCAGGGATGTTCTCTGTTTAGTGAGTCCTCCAGATCAGAGGCAGTAGGGATGACCAGGGATGTTCTCTGTTTAGTGAGTCCTCCAGATCAGAGGCAGTAGGGATGACCAGGGATGTTCTCTGTTTAGTGAGTCCTCCAGATCAGAGGCAGTAGGGATGACCAGGGATGTTCTCTGTTTAGTGAGTCCTCCAGATCAGAGGCAGTAGGGATGACCAGGGATGTTCTCTGTTTAGTGAGTCCTCCAGATCAGAGGCAGTAGGGATGACCAGGGATGTTCTCTGTTTAGTGAGTCCTCCAGATCAGAGGCAGTAGGGATGACCAGGGATGTTCTCTGTTTAGTGAGTCCTCCAGATCAGAGGCTTTAGGGATGACCAGGGATGATCTCTGTTTAGTGATTGAGTTAAATGTTCCTGTCCTGCTCAGCATTCAACATGTAACAAGTACTTTTGTGTGTCAGGGAAAATGTGTGAAGTAAAAAGTAAAAAAAAATCTTTGGGAATATAGTGAAGTAAAAGTAAAAGTTGTCAAAAACATAAATAGTATAGTAAAGTACAGATACCACAAAAAAAGTACTTAAGGAGTACTTTAAAGTATTTTTCCTTAAATACTTTACAGCACTGTCTATAGTATAGACATACCAACACACCCCCCCCTCTTAAAGCTATGCTGGGGTCTCTTAGATGTTAACCCTGTCTATACCAACACCCCCCCCCCCCTCTTAAAGCTATGCTGGGGTCTCTTAGATGTTAACCCTGTCTATACCAACACATTCCACTCTTAAAGCTATGCTGGAGTCTCTTAGATGTTAACCCTGTCTATACCAACACCCCCCCCCCCTCTTAAAGCTATGCTGGGGTCTCTTAGATGTTAACCCTGTCAATACCAACACACCCCCCTATTAAAGCTATGCTGGGGTCTCTTAGATGTTAACCCTGTCTATACCAAGACACCCCCCCCTCTTAAAGCTATGCTGGGGTCTCTTAGATGTTAACCCTGTCTATACCAACACACCCCCCCCTCTTAAAGCTATGCTGGGGTCTCTTAGATGTTAACCCTGTCTATACCAACACCCCCCCCCCCCCTCTTAAAGCTATGCTGGGGTCTCTTAGATGTTAACCCTGTCTTTCCCAACACATTCCACTCTTAAAGCAACCCCCCCCAACCCCTCCATTACTGACTGATATTGGCCCATCATACTTAATCTAGGGTGAAATTTCCTAGTTTGTGGTAAATGACTTGCAGCCTTCATGAGAAGGGGGAGAAGAGGGGGGGGGGGCGAGAAGAGGGGAGATATTTATTTTTCTCAGGGCTAATGACCTGTCGACTGGACCCAGCTACTGATGGTTATTTACTAGGGCCCAGATGCTTCTGCTCAAAATGAGTGGTAATGTCAGCGGGGGCCATCTTTCAGTGACGGGCTAGGGGGTGGGGACTGGTGGGGGGGGCATCTTTCAGTGACGGGCTAGGGGGTGGGGACTGGTGGGGGGCAACTTTCAGTGACGGGCTGGGGGGGGGACTGGTGGGGGGGCATCTTTCAGTGACGGGCTGGGGGGTGGGGACTGGTGGGGGGGGGGCATCTTTCAGTGACGGGCTGGGGGGTGGGGACTGGTGGGGGGGGCATCTTTCAGTGACGGGCTGGGGGGTGGGGACTGGTGGGGCTGGGGGGGACTGGTGGGGGGACATCTTTCAGTGACGGCCTGGGGGGGTGGGGACTGGTGGGGGGGGCCATCTTTCAGTGACGGGCTGGGGGGTAGGGACTGGTGGGGGGGGGACATCTTTCAGTGACGGGCTGGGGGGTAGGGACTGGTGGGGGGGACATCTTTCAGTGACAGGCTGGGGGTGGGGCGGGGGACATCTTTCAGTGACGGGCTGGGGGGGGGGGACTGGTGGTGGGGGGGGTGATTGAATCCGAGTGATCCCATTGACATTGACTCTGTGACTTTTAAAGCCATTACCTTCAACTGCCGAGATGATCACCCTCCTCATCACTGCCATGTTGACAGCTGGTTAGCAACACATTACTGACAGTAGAAGGAGAAGGAGAAGGAGAAGGAGAAGGAGAAGGGGTTCAGACACACACCTCTCTCACACACACACCTCTCTCTCTCACACACACCTCTCTCTCTCACACACACCTCTCTCTCTCTCTCTCTCTCTCTCTCACACACACATTATATCACACACACACCTCTCTCACACACCCCTCTCTCTCTCTCACACCTCTCTCACACACATCTCTCTCTCTCACACACACCTCTCTCTCACACACCTCTCTTACGCACACACACCTCTCTTACGCACACACACCTCTCTCTCTCACACACAACTCTCTTTCTCAAACGCCTCTCTCTCACACAACTCTCTCTCTCACACACACCGCTCTCTCTCACACACACCGCTCTCTCTCTCTCTCACACACACACATCTCTCACACACACCTCTCTCTCACACACACACACCTCTCTATCTCTCTCTCTCTCACACACACACATCTCTGTCTCACACGCCTGTCTCTCTCACACCTCTCTCTCTCACACACAGCTCTCTCACACACACCTCTCTCACACACACCTCTCTCACACACACCTCTCTCACACACACCTCTCACACACACACCTCTCACACACACACCTCTCACACACACACCTCTCACACACACCTCTCTCACACACATCTCTCTCACACACACCTCTCTCACACACACCTCTCTCACACACACACCTCTCTCACACACACACCTCTCTCACTCACACACCTCTCTCACTCACACCCCGCTCTCTCAAACACGCCTCTCACATACACACCTCTCTCTCACACACCTCTCACTCACACACATCTCTCACACAAACACACACTACTATATCTCACACACACCATTCTTTCTCACACACATGCCTCTCTCACACACACACCTCTCTCACACACACACACACTGCTATATCTCACACACACCTCTCACTCACACACATCTCTCACACAAACACACACTACTCTCTCTTACACACACCTCTCTCACACACACACACTACTATATCTCACACACACCACTCTTTCTCACACACATGCCTCTCTCACACACACACCTCTCTCACACACACACACACCTCTCTCACACACACACACCTCTCTCACACACACACCTCTCTCTCACACACCTCTCTCTCTCTCACACACCTCTCTCTCTCACACAACTCTCTCTCACACACACACCTCTCTCTCTCACACCTCTCTCTCTCACGCACACCTCTCTCTCTCACGCACACCTCTCTCTCTCTCACGCACACATCTCTCACACACATCTCTCACACACACACACACCTCTCTCACACACACACACCTCTCACACACACACACCTCTCTCACACACACATCTCTCTCACACACACATCTCTCTCACACATCTCTCTCTCACACACACACCTCTCTCTCTCACACACCTCTCTCTCTCACACACACCTCTCTCTCTCACACACCTCTCTCTCACACAACTCTCTCTCTCACACACACACCTCTCTCTCTCACACACACCTCTCTCTCTCTCACACACACATCATCTCACACACATCTCTCACACACATCTCTCTCTCTCACACACACACCTCTCTCTCACACACCTCTTTCTCTCACACACACCTCTCTCTCTCACACATCTCTCTCACACACACACCTCTCTCTCTCTCACACACACCTCTCTCTCTCACACACACACTCTCTCTCTCACACACACACCTCTCTCTCACACACACACACACCTCTCTCTCACACACACACCTCTCTCTCTCACACACACCTCTCTCTCTCACACACACACACCTCGCTCTCACTCACACACCTCTCTCTCTCTCACACACAACTCTCTCTCTCTCACACACACATCTCTCCCACACACCTCTCTCTCTCTCTCTCTCACACACACACACATCTCTGTCTCACATGCCTCTCTCTCTCACACACACCTCTCTCTCTCTCTCTCTCACACACACACACACACCTCTCTCACACAAACACCTCTCTCACACACACACACCTCTCTCTCTCCCATAGACATTCCTGTCTTTTCTATAGATGTGATATCCTTTTATTCATACTGCTGTAATCATCAAAGGTGCTGTCTAAGTGAGTCTCAGAAATGGCTAATATATTCATATTATCTAAGATTAGCAATTTAGCACTCTCATGAACTTTGTTTCTGAGGCCACATATCATTCTATGAGCTACTGTTACCCCTTTCCTGGGTAGATGATCTAAAATTAAACTCATATTGTTGTATTTCCAACAATTCTATTTCTGATAATAACAAAAATAAAATTCCTGAATATTTTGAGTAGATAATGTTCGGTAGAGGCCTTGACTGACTTGCAAGCCGAAGAACACCATCCCAAGCGTGAAACACGGGGGTGGCAGCATCATGTTGTGGGGGTGGCAGCATCATGTTGTGGGGGTGGCAGCATCATGTTGTGGGGTGCTCTGCTGCAGGAGGGACTGGTGCACTTCACAAAATAGATGGCATCATGAGGAAGGAAAATTAGGTGGATATATTGAAGCAACATCTCAAGACATCAGGAAGTTCAAGCTTGGTCGCAAATGGGTCTTCCAAATGGATAATGACCCCAAGCATACTTCCAAAGTTGTGGCAAAATGGCTTAAAGACAAAGTCAAGGTATTGGAGTGGCCATCACAAAGCCCTGACCTCAATCCTATAGACAATGTTGTGGGCAGAACTGAAAAAGTGTGTGCAAAACAACGAGGCCTACAAACCTGACTCAGTTACACCAGCCCTGTCAGGAGGAATGGGCCAAAATTCACCCAACTTATTGTGAGAAGCTTGTGGAAGGCTACCTGAAACGTTTGACCCAAGTTAAACAATTCAAAGGCAATGCTACCAAATACTAACTGAGTGGTTGTAAACTTCTGACCCACTGGGAATGTGATGAAATAAATAAAACCTGAAATAAATTGTTCTCTCTACTATTATTTTGACATTTCACATTCTTAGAATAGAGTAGTTGTCACGTTCTGACCTTTGTTTTGCCTTTGTTTTGTCATTATTTAGTCTCTCTCTCACACCTCTCTCTCTCACACCTCTCTCTCTCACACACACACCTCTCTCTCACACACACACCTCTCTCTCACACACACACCTCTCTCTCACACACACCCCTCTCACACACACACCTCTCTCTCTCACACACACGCCTCTCTCACACACACACCTCTCTCTCTCACGCATCTCTCTCTCACACACACACTCTCTCTCACACACACACTTCTCTCTCTCACACACGTCTCTCTCTCTCACACACACCTATCTCTCTCACACACACCTATCTCTCTCACACACACACATTCGTGAGTTGGGGTGGGCAGTCTATGTTTGTTTTTCTATGATTTGGGTATTTCTATGTTTCGGCCTAGTATGGTTCTCAATCAGAGGCAGGTGTCATTAGTTGTCTCTGATTGAGAATCATACTTAGGTAGCCTGGGTTTCACTGTGTGTTTGTGGGTGATTGTTCCTGTCTCTGTGTTTGTACCAGATAGGACTGTTTTGGGTTTTCACGTTTCTTGTTTTTGTTAGTTTGTTCATGTGAAGTGATTTATTAAAACATGAATCAAAATAACCACGCTGCGCTTTGGTCCGCCTCTCCTTCAAGTCAAGAAAACCGTTACAGTAGTGATCCTAACTGACCTAAAACAGGGGAATTTTTACTAGGATTAAATGTCAGGAATTGTGAAAAACTGAGTTTAAATGTATTTGGCTAAGGTGTATGTAAACCTCCGACTTCACCTGTAGACATCACTGGTCACTTTAATAATGTTTACATACTGCTTTAGTCATTACATATGTGTATACTGTATTATTCTGTATTTTAGTCAATTCCACTCTGACATTGCTCGTCCTAATATTTATATATTTCTAAATGCCATTATTTTACTTTTAGATCTGTGTGTATTGTTGTGTATTGTTAGATGTTACTGCACTGATGGAGCCAGGAACACAAGCATTTCGCTACACCCGCAATAACATCTGCTAAATATGTTTATGTGACCAGTAAAAATGTGATTTGATAGAGAGAGAAAAATATGTGACGTGCTGTACTGTTTAAGAGACTGATCTCTACTGGTCTCTAATGGTCTCTAATGGATCTTTACTGGTCTCTAGTGATTCTCTACTAGTCTCTAGTGGTGCCTACTGGTTTCTAGTGGTCTCTACTGGTTTCTTCTGGTCTCTAGTGGTCTCTACTTAGTATACTCGTCTCTAGTGGTCTCTACTGAGTCTACTGGTCTCTGGTGGTCTCTACTGGTTTATACTGGTCTCTAGTTGTATCTACTGGTTTATACTGGTCTCTATTGGTCTCCACTGAGTCTACTGGTCTCTACTGGTTTATACTGGTCTCTAGTTGTATCTACTGGTTTATACTGGTCTCCACTGAGTCTACTGGTCTCTACTGGTTTATACTGGTCTCTAGTTGTATCTACTGGTTTATACTGGTCTCTATTGGTCTCCACTGAGTCTACTGGTCTCTACTGGTTTATACTGGTCTCTAGTTGTATCTACTGGTTTATACTGGTCTCTATTGGTCTCCACTGAGTCTACTGGTCTCTACTGGTTTATACTGATCTCTCGTGGTCTCTACTGGTCTCTAGTGGTCCCTATTGGTCTCTATTGGTCTCCAATGGATCTCTACATACGTACCACCCCTTGCCAACCCCCCCCCCAACACTCTCATTAACATACAACAGATAACCACACACAACCTCCCCTCCAAACGCATCCCACCTCTGACACACAACAACTGACATCACAACATGCATAATCCTTCATGCCCTATGTCCAGACTGACCAGGCTGAATTAACGGCTCGTCTCTACTCCTTTATAAAGTCTCTCCCAGGGCCTCCTCCTCTCTACTCCTTTATAATGTCTCTCCCAGGGCCTCCTCCTCCGCTACTCCTTTATAATGTCTCTCCCAGGGCCTCCTCCTCTCTACTCCTTTATAATGTCTCTCCCAAGGCCTCCTCCTCCTCTACTCCTTTATAAAGTCTCTCCCAGGGCCTCCTCCTCTCTACTCCTTTATAATGTCTCTCCCAGGGCCTCCTCTCTAATCCTTTATAATGTCTCTCCCAGGGCCTCCTCTCTACTCCTTTATAAAGTCTCTCCCAGGGCCTCCTCCTCTCTACTCCTTTATAATGTCTCTCTCAGGGCCTCCTCCTCTCTACTCCTTTATAATGTCTCTCCCAGGGCCTCCTCTCTACTCCTTTATAATGTCTCTCCCAGGGCCTCCTCCTCTCTACTCCTTTATAAAGTCTCTCCCAGGGCCTCCTCCTCCTCTACTCCTTTATAATGTCTCTACCAGGGCCTCCTCATCCTCTACTCCTTTATAATGTCTCTCCCAGGGCCTCCTCTCTACTCCTTTATAATGTCTCTCTCAGGGCCTCCTCTCTACTCCTTTATAATGTCTCTCCCAGGGCCTCCTCTCTACTCCTTTATAATGTCTCTCTCAGGGCCTCCTCCTCCTCTACTCCTTTATAATGTCTCTCTCAGGGCCTCCTCCTCTCTACTCCTTTATAATGTCTCTCTCAGGGCCTCCTCCTCTCTACTCCTTTATAATGTCTCTCTCAGGGCCTCCTCCTCTCTACTCCTTTATAATGTCTCTCTCAGGGCCTCCTCCTCTCTACTCCTTTATAATGTCTCTCCCAGGGCCTCCTCTCTAATCCTTTATAATGTCTCTCTCAGGGCCTCCTCTCTACTCCTTTATAAAGTCTCTCCCAGGGCCTCCTCCTCTCTACTCCTTTATAATGTCTCTCCCAGGGCCTCCTCTCTACTCCTTTATAATGTCTCTCCCAGGGCCTCCTCTCTACTCCTTTATAATGTCTCTCTCAGGGCCTCCTCTCTATTCCTTTATAATGTCTCTCTCAGGGCCTCCTCTCTACTCCTTTATAATGTCTCTCCCAGGGCCTCCTCCTCTCTACTCCTTTATAAAGTCTCTCCCAGGGCCTCCTCCTCCTCTACTCCTTTATAATGTCTCTCCCAGGGCCTCCTCATCCTCTACTCCTTTATAATGTCTCTCCCAGGGCCTCCTCTCTACTCCTTTATAATGTCTCTCTCAGGGCCTCCTCTCTACTCCTTTATAATGTCTCTCCCAGGGCCTCCTCTCTACTCCTTTATAATGTCTCTCTCAGGGCCTCCTCCTCCTCTACTCCTTTATAATGTCTCTCCAAGGGCCTCCTCCTCTCTACTCCTTTATAATGTCTCTCTCAGAGCCTCCTCCTCTCTACTCCTTTATAATGTCTCTCCCAGGGCCTCCTCTCTACTCCTTTATAATGTCTCTCCCAGGGCCTCCTCTCTACTCCTTTATAATGTCTCTCCCAGGGCCTCCTCTCTAATCCTTTATAATGTCTCTCCCAGGGCCTCCTCTCTACTCCTTTATAATGTCTCTACCAGGGCCTCCTCTCTACTCCTTTTATAATGTCTCTACCAGGGCCTCCTCTCTACTCCTTTTATAATGTCTCTACCAGGGCCTCCTCCTCCTCTACTCCTTTATAAAGTCTCTCCCAGGGCCTCCTCTCTACTCCTTTATAATGTCTCTCCCAGGGCCTCTTCCTCCTCTACTCCTTTATAATGTCCCTCCCAGGGCCTCCTCTCTACTCCTTTATAAAGTCTCTCCTAGGGCCTCCTCTCTATTCCTTTATAATGTCTCTCCCAGGGCCTCCTCCTCCTCTACTCCTTTATAATGTCTCTCCCAGGGCCTCCTCCTCTCTACTCCTTTATAATGTCTCTCCCAGGGCCTCCTCCTCTCTACTCCTTTATAATGTCTCTCCCAGGGCCTCCTCCTCTCTACTCCTTTATAATGTCTCTCCCAGGGCCTCCTCCTCTCTACTCCTTTATAATGTCTCTCCCAGGGCCTCCTCTCTACTCCTTCATAATGTCTCTCCCAGGGCCTCCTCCTCTCTACTCCTTTATAATGTCTCTCCCAGGGCCTCCTCTCTACTCCTTTATAATGTCTCTACCTGTGCCACTCATTTACATAGAGCAGATAACCACACACACACACACACACACACACACACACACACATTTACATTTCAACAGATAACCCGGTAGGATAAAACATTTCCATTAGACAAAGGTGAAATGGATCAATTTCCTCTGCCAAGATAAATCTCACGTTTTACACCGACAGGGTCATTACGTCGGGGCACATTTCAGAAATAATGTATTTAAAAATCGGGCCGACAGCGGAGACTGTTTCCCCCACTCTCCAATTACCTTTAAAGAAAAGCTTATTCTGTGGACAATAAAGCACATTACGGCACAATATGAAACAGCCCATAAAGATCCTGGTGTTTGATGAAGGGTTTAGAGAAAGCTCAGCATATTTAGGAAGAGATGACACTATACTGTAGTTATCACTGACACCTCCCTCAGCCCCTCATGCAAATCTCCCATTACATCCCAGTCCACATAGATTAAGTGGCCTGCAAGGTGGTGGGATTGGCGGGCCTTCAAGGTGGTGGGATTGGCAGGCCTGCAAGGTGGTGGGATTGGCAGGCCTTCAAGGTGGTGGGATTGGCGGGCCTTCAAGGTGGTGGGATTGGCGGGCCTGCAAGGTGGTGGGATTGGCGGGCCTGCAAGGTGGTGGGATTGGCAGGCCTGCAAGGTGGTGGGATTGGCAGGCCTTCAAGGTGGTGGGATTGGCAGGCCTGCAAGGTGGTGGGATTGGCAGGCCTTCAAGGTGGTGGGATTGGCAGGCCTGCAAGGTGGTGGGATTGGCAGGCCTTCAAGGTGGTGGGATTGGCAGGCCTGCAAGGTGGTGGGATTGGCAGGCCTTCAAGGTGGTGGGATTGACAGGCCTTCAAAGTGGTGGGATTAACAGGCCTCCAAGGTGGTGGGATTAACAGGCCTCCAAGGTGGTGGGATTAACAGGCCTCCAAAATGGTGGGATTAACAGGCCTCCAAGGTGGTGGGATTAACAGGCCTCCAAGGTGGTGGGATTGACAGGCCTTCAAGGTGGTGGGATTGGCAGGCCTTCAAAGTGGTGGGATTAACAGTTCTCCAAGGTGGTGGTGATGCTACCAGACCTGCGCGGCGCCGGGCAGAAAGAGGGAACTACTAAATCAATAATAATCAGAGCTCTTCCACCCCAATCCACGGCTCCCACATTGACCTTGAGTCTCCCCTTAAAACTGCTTCCCTCCCTCCTCCCCTCTCTCTTCTCTCCTCTTTTAGGTGGACCAAGAGCCCAGAGGCCTTATTCTCATCCCACCCTCCCTCCTCTCTGGGCTGAGCGATGTGTTGGCATGTGGGGTGGCGAGAGGAGAGGTGAGGAGTGAGGCGTCGGAATTAGTGGCAATCCCGCAGACAGCTACCTCGGGGACAAGGCATTCCCGGGGCGAAGGGTTATGGGCCATTTCTCTCTCTCTCTCTCTCTCTCTCTCTCTCTCTCTCTCTCTCTCTCTCTCTCTGGGACGTTTGGAATGACTGGATAAAAACCAGTGACTCTCAGTCTCCCATCTCTTTCGATCATCTCATATCTCATCCCAAAACGAACATGCATCCCACCTTATGCGCACACACACACATTATTTTGTAACAACTAAGTGAGCTGATATTTTCCCAGACAGACAGACAGACAGACAGACAGACAGACAGACAGACAGACAGACAGACAGACAGACATTGCGTTGATCAACTTGGGCAGGATCTTATTTTAGTTCTGGAATGCATAACATATATGAATGATTTTCCAAACAGCATTCCCATCACTAAGGAGAAAATCCACTCTGCAGAAGGTTTACAACTGAAACACATCAATATGTAATTCCACCTCTGACAAATGGGTAATAAAACCAATCTGCTTTGTTTAAATATGGGTGTCTTCACAAGATGAAATCCATCTATCTATTTTTCATAGTCAATCCAGTGGACCCAGTCCTGTCAAACTCTTCATCACAACACGTATCATCGTGGCTTTGTAATGGACTCGCTGTTAAATTAATCATGTGAGATAGAAACATCACTGTATCAGGGCTTCACTTGACAAAAGAGATGTGGATCTCAACGTGACTATCCTGTGGTTTCATTTAAACAGATTTTTTTTTTAAATCTCAGATAATGGGGGTTGCATTCCGTTGAGAATGAAACGTTATAGTACTCTAGTCCATCCAGAAGACAGTGGCGTGGTGAATGGTTTGTCTCCGTGTTAGAACGGTAAACAGCGCCACCTAGTGGCCAATACACCCAACTGCGGCATATGACGGTGTTTGTTTGTTAGATATTCTCTGTAGATACAGAGTGACACCTACAGGATGCTAGAACAACTGCAGCCTGATGCACGGCTGCTGATGCAACTAGAAATTGGGAAGAATCTCACTAATATTACTACAATTGAGTGGTTAATCCACAAATATCTTATTATCTATCCTCATGCCTAGTCACTTTACCCTGCCTTCATGTACATATCTACCTCTAATACCTTATTATTATCTATCCTGATGCCACTTTACCCTGCCTTCATGTACATATCTACCTCTAATACCTTATTATTATCTATACTGATGCCTAGTCACTTTACCCTGCCTTCATGTACATATCTACCTCTAATACCTTATTATTATCTATCCTGATGTCTAGTCACTTTACCCTGCCTTCATGTACATATCTACCTCTAATACCTTATTATTATCTATCCTGATGCCTAGTCACTTTACCCTGCCTTCATGTACATATCTACCTCTAATACCTTATTATTATCTATCCTGATGCCTAGTCTCTTTACCCTGCCTTCATGTACATATCTACCTCTAATACCTTATTATTATCTATACTGATGCCTAGTCACCTTACCCTGCCTTCATGTACATATCTACCTCAAATACCTTATTATTATCTATCCTGATGTCTAGTCTCTTTACCTTCATGTACATATCTACCTCTAATACCTTATTATTATCTATCCTGATGTCTAGTCACTTTACCCTGCCTTCATGTACATGTCTACCTCTAATACCTTATTATTATCTATCCTGATGCCACTTTACCCTGCCTTCATGTACATATCTACCTCTAATACCTTATTATTATCTATACTGATGCCTAGTCACTTTACCCTGCCTTCATGTACATATCTACCTCTAATACCTTATTATTATCTATCCTGATGTCTAGTCACTTTACCCTGCCTTCATGTACATATCTACCTCTAATACCTTATTATTATCTATCCTGATGCCTAGTCACTTTACCCTGCCTTCATGTACATATCTACCTCTAATACCTTATTATTATCTATCCTGATGCCTAGTCTCTTTACCCTGCCTTCATGTACATATCTACCTCTAATACCTTATTATTATCTATACTGATGCCTAGTCACCTTACCCTGCCTTCATGTACATATCTACCTCAAATACCTTATTATTATCTATCCTGATGCCTAGTCACTTTACCCTGCCTTCATGTACATGTCTACCTCAACTAAGGGGCGGCAGATTCCAAAAAACAGTTAAGTCTCAACAACTTCTCCGATAACGTCCGTTATGGCAGCCCCCCCCCCCCCCGCACCTCTCGTAGGTGTTGGGTTAAATGCGGATAGACACATTTCAGTTGAATGCATTCGGTTGTATTAACTGACTAGGTATTCCCCCTCCCTGTCTACACCCGTGGTATTCGGTAATAAATATATTCGGTAATAAGTATTTATTTGACGGCGGTAAAAGTATAATAATTAACTAATGACAGAAGAAGCCTTATTCAAGGTCTACATCCGTGTTTGAAAATGTGTCGTATTCATTTAACTTTAACAAATAGATTAAATGTATATTATATATTATTATATATATAGATTGAATGTATAGCCGTGTCTACTTCAATGAGAGTCTTGATTTGAGACCTGTGGATTTCAAGAAACCAATAATGCAATTTGCATGAATAAAGCTGAGGACATCTTAATCCCATAGATTTAAGTTATTAACCTTAATTAGTTTAATTAGTTATTAACCAAATATTAACCTTCAGGTTGACGATGGTATATATATGACGTGGATAAAACTAAAAATTGTCTATTTTTTTATATTTTTTCAAAAGCAATTGTACTTCGGACGTTTGGACAACAATAGTGTGATGCTTTTTTTAAAATATGATTATGCTTTTCACCAAAAAATATAGATTAGATTATTTATCTTTAAAATTAATTTATTATTGTTCTTTCACCAACATATTTTTAATATCAGGGCATTTAAAAAAAAAACAGTTATTTTATATAATCTTATTTGACAACACTGGAAAAATCTACTTTTCATGTAACCCCAAATAGATCAATATGTACATACAGTATAATCAAAAATCAGTTTTATAGTAAAGTGCTTATTTTGGGTTTAATTCATGTAAAATAGTATTTGCAGCAGAACAGAACCAGTCAGAAAATTGAACACATCTACTCATTCTACTCATTCACTCTTTGCCTTGATGGAGGTATATAACAACCCACATCCCATCTAGATATTTTAAACTGTCCATATATCACTCAGGGAGGGCGCCCATGGATAGAGGGCCGTAGTAGGGTGCTCACAGAGTGGGCATGTATATGTGGCACACCGGTAAGTGCATTTTGGAGCATATTTCAATTTTTGGGTTCCCAGGTGCCTATTTTCAATCACCAGGTGCACGGATGTATAGGCGCACCTGCATCCACCAACACATTTTAAAGTGTCCATAAAGCACTCAGGAAGGGCCCCCATGGATAGAGGGCCGTAGTAGGGTACTCCCATAGCGGCATTAATATTAGAATGCCCGGTAAATGCATTTACAACCGTATGCTTTGCATTCTCCTGGTGGCATAAAGCTTAGAATGGCTGTATTGTCCGTCAGCGACATGGGTGGGCATATCAGTTGATGTCTTGAGGACACACACACACTGAGGTTTAGCCTTGTAGACAGCAAAAGTGACTCACACAGCAATCCATTGTATGATTTCAGAATATATTAGTGGTGTTCCAGTGGCTGCTAAAGGCTGTGGAACAATTACAATACCCCCCCTAAGACCCTCCAACCTCATCTTTCTCTTATTGTATTTTATTACATTTTTTCAAATCTATTTTCTTTCAGACTTGGGGGGGAATTAAAATACTCAGAGACAGATGTACTTGTTTATTTTTTTTAAGGGTAAAGTGAAAGGAGGAAGCTCAAAGATTAGCATCTAATTTAATATTAATAATTACTATTGTTATAAGGATGAAACTTCTAGAAAGTGTCAGGAGGACATGTTATTCTGTATAGTTGTTTTATGACCCAAGTTAAATGTGTGTTGAATTGTTGTACAATATAGTGAACTGCTGGGGAGAAGATTTTGGTAATATGGTTATATATTTATTTTTTGGGTGAATGTTGGTTTGCAGGGTGATGTAGGCTCTTTCTGTAATTTGTAAAAATTTAAATAAAATAAATGGTACAAAAGTCACACCTATTGTGTTCTCAGATAGGAATTTATTCTGAAAAGCCATGGATATTTGTCAAAATAAAATGTATTCTCTTGGTTACTCTTTTCAGAAACTAGTAAACAAAGGACAGAGAGAGAGAAAAACAGAGGGATAGAGAGACAGAGAGAGAAACAGAGAGAGAGAGAGAAACAGAGTGAGAGAGAGAGAGAGAAACAGAGAGAGAGAGAGAAAAACAGAGAGAGAGAGAGAGAAACAGAGAGAGAGAGAGAGAGACAGAGAGAGAGAAAAACAGAGAGAGAGAGAGAGAGAAACAGAGAGAGAGAAACAGAGAGAGAGAGGAGGCCCTGGGAGAGACATTATAAAGGAGTAGAGAGGAGGCCCTGGGAGAGACTTTATAAAGGAGTAGAGAGGAGGAGGCCCTGGGAGAGACATTATAAAGGAGTAGAGAGGAGGAGGCCCTGGGAGAGACATTATAAAGGAGTAGAGAGGAGGCCCTGGGAGAGACTTTATAAAGGAGTAGAGGAGGAGGCCCTGGGAGAGACATTATAAAGGAGTAGAGAGGAGGAGGCCCTGGGAGAGACATTATAAAGGAGTAGAGAGGAGGCCCTGGGAGAGACATTATAAAGGAGTAGAGAGGAGGCCCTGGGAGAGACATTATAAAGGAGTAGAGAGGAGGCCCTGGGAGAGACTTTATAAAGGAGTAGAGAGGAGGCCCTGGGAGAGACATTATAAAGGAGTAGAGAGGAGGCCCTGGGAGAGACATTATAAAGGAGTAGAGAGGAACCTAGAGACTACCATTATGTCTTATATTATCAGCATGTCTTATTATTGTACTTATCAGCATGTCTTATTATTGTACTTATCTGCATGTCTTATTATTGTACTTATCAGCATGTCTTATTATTGTACTTATCTGCATGTCTTATTATTGTACTTATCAGCATGTCTTATTATTGTACTTATCAGCATGTCTTATTATTGTACTTATCTGCATGTCTTATTATTGTACTTATCAGCATTTTTATTATTGTACTTATCAGTGTGTCTTATTATTGTACTTATCTGCATGTCTTCTTATTGTACTTATCTCCATGTCTTACCAACTACCGAGCTAGCCATCGACTGACTGAAGGAGGGCGTCCCTGCATGGGGAGAGCCGAACGTCAACCACCACTCTGTGAGGGAAGTAACTGCTGCTGTTAGTTTCTACCTGGGTTCACAGTGACCCTTATAATCCTAACTTCTAGTCTCTCTATATGTTTCTACCTGGGCTCATCAGATGCTGAGTCTGGTAGATAAGTAGAGAGGAGGCCCTGGGAGAGACATTGTTCCGGTTGGAGCGAGCGGCCGCATCTACACTTCGGTCCGCAGGTAGTATAACTTTTTATAACTTTTCATTACATTTCGTTATAGTACAACGGTTTGATTTGTCTAATCTTAGCAATTTCTTCTTAGCCAGCTACATAGCCGTCTTTGTATCAACGACAATTGCATAATTATCGTATTTCGTCGTCCTAACGTATCTGCCCAGCAGCTAGCTAAGCAGCTAGCTAACATCCACTGTCCACTAGCACTGTAGAAACTATTACACTCAACTGAACGACTCGATTAGTGTAGTGTCAGCTAGCTACATAGTTGTCTTCGTATCCAAGATAATTGTGCAGTTTAGAGTGTGTAGACTTAGAGTGATTATCTTAATTTACCGAGGTTAGCTAGCCAGCTATTTGTCGTCCTTAACGTAGGTAATGCTGCTAGCTAGCTAGCCAACAGCTAGCCAACCTCTACCGAATTGAACTCCAACTACCCGGTCAACATTCCGCGTCGTTCCACAGGTAGTATCACATTTTCATTTCACTTCATTACAGTACAACGGTTTGATTTGTTTGATCGTAGCTAGCCAGCTACATAGCCGTCTTTGTATCTAAGACAATTGTGTAGCCTAGAGCGATTTTCTAGGTTAGCCAGCCAGCTATTGTCGTTCTTTTAAAGTAACGGAACGCAATCAACCTTGCTAGCTAGCCAGCTAGCCCCCGAATAGCAGCACTGTAGAAACTATTACACTCGACGGAACGACTTGATTAGTGTAGTGTCAACATCGCAGCCACTACCAGCTAGCCTACTCCAGCAGTACTGTTTCATTTCAATCATTTTAGTCAATAAGATTCTTGCTACGTAAGCTTAACTTTCTGAACATTCGAGACGTGTAGTCCACTTGTCATTCCAATCTCCTTTGCATTAGCGTAGCCTCTTCTGTACCCTATTAACTATGTGTCTATCTATCCCTGTTCTCTCCTCTCTGCACAGACCATACAAACGCTCCACACCGCGTGGCCGCGGCCACCCTAATCTGGTGGTCCCAGCGCGCACGACCCACGTGGAGTTCCTGGTCTCCGGTAGCCTCTGGAACTGCCGATCTGCGGCCAACAAGGCAGAGTTCATCTCAGCCTATGCCTCCCTCCAGTCCCTCGACTTCCTGGCACTGACGGAAACATGGATCACCACAGATAACACTGCTACTCCTACTGCTCTCTCTCGTCCGCCCACGTGTTCTCGCACACCCCGAGAGCTTCTGGTCAGCGGGGTGGTGGCACCGGGATCCTCATCTCTCCCAAGTGGTCATTCTCTCTCTCCCCTTACCCATCTATCTATCGCCTCCTTTGAATTCCATGCTGTCACAGTTACCAGCCCTTTCAAGCTTAACATTCTTATCATTTATCGCCCTCCAGGTTCCTCGGAGAGTTCATCAATGAGCTTGATGCCTTGATAAGCTCCTTTCCTGAGGACGGCTCACCTCTCACAGTCCTGGGCGACTTTAACCTCCCCACGTCTACCTTTGACTCATTCCTCTCTGCCTCCTTCTTTCCACTCCTCTCCTCTTTTGACCTCACCCTCTCACCTTCCCCCTACTCACAAGGCAGGCAATACGCTCGACCTCATCTTTACTAGATGCTGTTCTTCCACTAACCTCACTGCAACTCCCCTCCAAGTCTCCGACCACTACCTTGTATCCTTTTCCCTCTCGCTCTCATCCAACACTTCCCACACTGCCCCTACTCGGATGGTATCGCGCCGTCCCAACCTTCGCTCTCTCTCCCCCGCTACTCTTTCCTCTTCCATCCTTTCATCTCTTCCCTCTGCTCATACCTTCTCCAACCTTTCTCCTGACTCTGCCTCCTCAACCCTCCTCTCTTCCCTTTCTGCATCCTTTGACTCTCTATGTCCCCTATCCTCCAGGCCGGCTCGGTCCTCCCTCCCGCTCCGTGGCTCGATGACTCATTGCGAGCTCACAGAACAGAGCTCCGGGCAGCCGAGCGGAAATGGAGGAAAACTCGCCTCCTGCGGACCTGGCATCCTTTCACTCCCTCCTCTCTACATTTTCCTCCTCTGTCTCTGCTGCTAAAGCCACTTTCTACCACTCTAAATTCCAAGCATCTGCCTCTAACCCTAGGAAGCTCTTTGCCACCTTCTCCTCCCTCCTGAATCCTCCCCCCCCCTCCTCCCTCTCTGCAGATGACTTCGTCAACCATTTTGAAAAGAAGGTCGACGACATCCGATCCTCGTTTGCTAAGTCAAACGACACCGCTGGTTCTGCTCACACTGCCCTACCCTGTGCTCTGACCTCTTTCTCCCCTCTCTCTCCAGATGAAATCTCGCTTCTTGTGACGGCCGGCCGCCCAACAACCTGCCCGCTCGACCCTATCCCCTCCTCTCTCCTCCAGACCATTTCCGGGGACCTTCTCCCTTACCTCACCTCGCTCATCAACTCATCCCTGACCGCTGGCTACGTCCCTTCCGTCTTCAAGAGAGCGAGAGTTGCACCCTTCTGAAGAAACCTACACTCGATCCCTCCGATGTCAACAACTACAGACCAGTATCCCTTCTTTCTTTTCTCTCCAAAACTCTTGAACGTGCCGTCCTTGGCCAGCTCTCCCGCTATCTCTCTCAGAATGACCTTCTTGATCCAAATCAGTCAGGTTTCAAGACTAGTCATTCAACTGAGACTGCTCTTCTCTGCATCACGGAGGCGCTCCGCACTGCTAAAGCTAACTCTCTCTCCTCTGCTCTCATCCTTCTAGACCTATCGGCTGCCTTCGATACTGTGAACCATCAGATCCTCCTCTCCACCCTCTCCGAGTTGGGCATCTCCGGCGCGGCCCACGCTTGGATTGCGTCCTACCTGACAGGTCGCTCCTACCAGGTGGCGTGGCGAGAATCTGTCTCCTCGCCACGCGCTCTCACCACTGGTGTCCCCCAGGGCTCTGTTCTAGGCCCTCTCCTATTCTCGCTATACACCAAGTCACTTGGCTCTGTCATAACCTCACATGGTCTCTCCTATCATTGCTATGCAGACGACACACAATTAATCTTCTCCTTTCCCCTTCTGATGACCAGGTGGCGAATCGCATCTCTGCATGTCTGGCAGACATATCAGTGTGGATGACGGATCACCACCTCAAGCTGAACCTCGGCAAGACGGAGCTGCTCTTCCTCCCGGGGAAGGACTGCCCGTTCCATGCTCTCGCCATCACGGTTGACAACTCCATTGTGTCCTCCTCCCAGAGCGCTAAGAACCTTGGCGTGATCCTGGACAACACCCTGTCGTTCTCAACCAACATCATGGCGGTGGCCCGTTCCTGTAGGTTCATGCTCTACAACATCCGCAGAGTACGACCCTGCCTCACACAGGAAGCGGCGCAGGTCCTAATCCAGGCACTTGTCATCTCCCGTCTGGATTACTGCAACTCGCTGTTGGCTGGGCTCCCTGCCTGTGCCATTAAACCCCTACAACTCATCCAGAACGCCGCAGCCCGTCTGGTGTTCAACCTTCCCAAGTTCTCTCACGTCACCCCGCTCCTCCGCTCTCTCCACTGGCTTCCAGTTGAAGCTCGCATCCGCTACAAGACCATGGTGCTTGCCTACGGAGCTGTGAGGGGAACGGCACCGCAGTACCTCCAGGCTCTGATCAGGCCCTACACCCAAGCAAGGGCACTGCGTTCATCCACCTCTGGCCTGCTCGCCTCCCTACCATTGAGGAAGTACAGTTCCCGCTCAGCCCAGTCAAAACTGTTCGCTGCTCTGGCCCCCCAATGGTGGAACAAACTCCCTCACGACGCCAGGACAGCGGAGTCAATCACCACCTTCCGGAGACACCTGAAACCCCACCTCTTCAAGGAATACCTAGGATAGGATAAGTAATCCTTCTCACCACCCCCCCTTAATGATTTAGATGCACTATTGTAAAGTGGCTGTTCCACTGGATGTCAGAAGGTGAATTCACCAATTTGTAAGTCGCTCTGGATAAGAGCGTCTGCTAAATGACTTAAATGTAATGTAAATGTACATCAGGTGCTGAGTCTGGTTGATAAGTACATCAGGTGCTGAGTCTGGTAGATAAGTACATCAGGTGCTGAGTCTGGTAGATAAGTACATCAGGTGCTGAGTCTGGTAGATAAGTACATCAGGTGCTGAGTCTGGTAGATAAGTAGATCAGGTGCTGAGTCTGGTAGATAAGTACATCAGGTGCTGAGTCTGGTAGATAAGTACATCAGGTGCTGAGTCTGGTAGATAAGTACATCAGGTGCTGAGTCTGGTAGATAAGTACATCAGGTGCTGAGTCTGGTAGATAAGTACATCAGGTGCTGAGTCTGGTTGATAAGTACATCAGGTGCTGAGTCTGGTTGATAAGTACATCAGGTGCTGAGTCTGGTAGATAAGTACATCAGGTGCTGAGTCTGGTAGATAAGTACATCAGGTGCTGAGTCTGGTAGATAAGTACATCAGGTGCTGAGTCTGGTAGATAAGTACATCAGGTGCTGTGAGTCTGGTTGATAAGTACATCAGGTGCTGAGTCTGGTAGATAAGTACATCAGGTGCTGTGAGTCTGGTTGATAAGTACATCAGGAGCTGAGTCTGGTAGATAAGTACATCAGGTGCTGAGTCTGGTAGATAAGTACATCAGGTGCTGAGTCTGGTTGATAAGTACATCAGGTGCTGAGTCTGGTAGATAAGTACATCAGGTGCTGTGAGTCTGGTTGATAAGTACATCAGGTGCTGTGAGTCTGGTTGATAAGTACATCAGGAGCGGAGTCTGGTAGATAAGTACATCAGGTGCTGAGTCTGGTAGATAAGTACATCAGGTGCTGAGTCTGGTAGATAAGTACATCAGGTGCTGTGAGTCTGGTAGATAAGTAAATCAGGTGATGAGTCTGGTTGATAAGTACATCAGGAGCTGTGAGTCTGGTTGATAAGTACATCAGGTGCTGTGAGTCTGGTAGATAAGTACATCAGGTGCTGTGAGTCTGGTAGATAAATACATCAGGTGCTGAGTCTGGTAGATAAGTACATCAGGTGCTGAGTCTGGTAGATAAGTACATCAGGTGCTGAGTCTGGTAGATAAGTACATCAGGTGCTGAGTCTGGTAGATAAGTACATCAGGTGCTGAGTCTGGTAGATAAGTACATCAGGTGCTGAGTCTGGTAGATAAGTACATCAGGTGCTGAGTCTGGTAGATAAGTACATCAGGAGCTGAGTCTGGTTGATAAGTACATCAGGAGCTGAGTCTGGTTGATAAGTACATCAGGAGCTGAGTCTGGTTGATAAGTACATCAGGTGCTGTGAGTCTGGTAGATAAGTACATCAGGTGCTGAGTCTGGTAGATAAGTACATCAGGTGCTGAGTCTGGTTGATAAGTACATCAGGAGCTGAGTCTGGTAGATAAGTACATCAGGTGCTGAGTCTGGTAGATAAGTACATCAGGTGCTGAGTCTGGTAGATAAGTACATCAGGTGCTGAGTCTGGTAGATAAGTACATCAGGTGCTGTGAGTCTGGTTGATAAGTACATCAGGTGCTGAGTCTGGTAGATAAGTACATCAGGTGCTGTGAGTCTGGTTGATAAGTACATCAGGAGCTGAGTCTGGTAGATAAGTACATCAGGTGCTGAGTCTGGTAGATAAGTACATCAGGTGCTGTGAGTCTGGTTGATAAGTACATCAGGTGCTGAGTCTGGTAGATAAGTACATCAGGTGCTGAGTCTGGTAGATAAGTACATCAGGTGCTGAGTCTGGTAGATAAGTACATCAGGTGCTGTGAGTCTGGTAGATAAGTACATCAGGTGCTGTGAGTCTGGTAGATAAGTACATAAGGTGCTGTGAGTCTGGTTGATAAGTACATCAGGTGCTGTGAGTCTGGTTGATAAGTACATCAGGAGCTGAGTCTAGTAGATAAGTACATCAGGAGCTGAGTCTAGTAGATAAGTACATAAGGTGCTGTGAGTCTGGTTGATAAGTACATCAGGTGCTGAGTCTGGTTGATAAGTACATCAGGTGCTGTGAGTCTGGTAGATAAGTACATCAGGAGCTGAGTCTAGTAGATAAGTACATCAGGAGCTGAGTCTAGTAGATAAGTACATCAGGTGCTGTGAGTCTGGTTGATAAGTACATCAGGTGCTGTGAGTCTGGTTGATAAGTACATCAGGAGCGGAGTCTGGTAGATAAGTACATCAGGTGCTGAGTCTGGTAGATAAGTACATCAGGTGCTGAGTCTGGTAGATAAGTACATCAGGTGCTGTGAGTCTGGTAGATAAGTAAATCAGGTGATGAGTCTGGTTGATAAGTACATCAGGAGCTGTGAGTCTGGTTGATAAGTACATCAGGTGCTGTGAGTCTGGTAGATAAGTACATCAGGTGCTGTGAGTCTGGTAGATAAATACATCAGGTGCTGAGTCTGGTTGATAAGTACATCAGGTGCTGAGTCTGGTAGGTAAGAGGGAGCTGGCCCTCGACTCAGTAAATTGCTGTCTTCAGGGCAAATGTGTATCCAACACGGTCCTCAAATGCTGATGTCTCACATATATGCACGCAGACAATGTAACTAGACCGAGGACCCCTTAGACAAAACCATTGATATAGTGTAATAAAGAACCGTTGATTGATACATTGTAATAAAGAACCGTTGATTGATATAGTGTAATAAAGAACCGTTGATTGATACATTGTAATAAAGAACCGTTGATTGACACATTGTAATAAAGAACCGTTGATTGATACATTGTAATAAAGAACCGTTGATTGACACATTGTAATAAAGAACCGTTGATTGACACATTGTAATAAAGAACCGTTGATTGACACATTGTAATAAAGAACCGTTGATTGATACATTGTAATAAAGAACCGTTGATTGATACATTGTAATAAAGAACCGTTGATTGATACAATGTAAAGAACCGTTGATTGACACATTGTAATAAAGAACCGTTGATTGACACATTGTAATAAAGAACCGTTGATTGATACATTGTAATAAAGAACCGTTGATTGATACATTGTAATAAAGAACCGTTGATTGATACATTGTAATAAAGAACCGTTGATTGATACATTGTAATAAAGAACCGTTGATTGATATAGTGTAATAAAGAACCGTTGATTGATATAGTGCAATAAAGAACCGTTGATTGATACATTGCAATAAAGAACTGTTGATTGATACATTGTAATAAAGAACTGTTGATTGATACATTGTAATAAAGAACCGTTGATTGATATAGTGTAATAAAGAACCGTTGATTGATACATTGTAATAAAGAACCGTTGATTGATACATTGTAATAAAGAACCGTTGATTGTACAAGAAACAACAGCTTTCAGATCCAGTAAAAATCGGGCTTTACCGACGGAGCCCCCAACCCTCCTCTCCTCTCTACTACCCTCCTCTCCTCTCTACGACCCTCATCTCCTCTCTACTACCCTCATCTCCTCTCCACTACCCCCCTCTCCACTACCCCCTTTCCTCTCCACTACCCTCCTCTCCTCTCTACTACCCCCTCTGCTCTCTACTACCCCCCTCTCCACTACCCCCTCTCCTCTCCACTACCCCCCTTTCCTCTCCACTACCCTCCTCTCCACTACCCTCCTCTCCTCTCTACTACCCTCCTCTCCTCTCTACTACCCTCCTCTTCACTACCCTCCTCTTCACTACCCTCCTCTTCACTACCCTCCTCTTCACTACCCTCCTCTTCACTACCCTCCTCTCCTCTCTACTACCCTCCTCTCCTCTTCACTACCCTCCTCTCCTCTCTACTACCCTCCTCTCCTCTCTACTACCCTCCTCTCCTCTCTACTACCTTCCTCTCTACTACCTTCCTCTCTACCACCCTCCACACCACTACCCTCCTCTCCTCTCTACTACCCCCCTCTCCTCTCTACGACGCTCCTCTCCTCTCCACTACCACCCTCTCCTCTCCACTACCCTCCACTCCTCTCCACTACCCTCCACTCCTCTCCACTACCCTCCTCTCCTCTCCACTACCCTCCTCTCCTCTCCACTCCCCTCTCTCCTCTCCACTACCCTCCTCTCCTCTCTACTACCCTCCTCTCCTCTCTACTACCCTCCACTCCTCTCTACTACCCTCCTCTCCTCTCTACTACCCTCCTCTCCTCTCTACTACCCTCCTCTCCTTTCCACTACCCTCCACTACCCTCTTCTCTTCTCCAATCCACTACCCTCTTCTCCACTCCTCTCCACTACCCTCCTCTCCGCTCTACTACCCTCCTCTCCTCTACCCCCTCTCCTCTCCACTACCCTCCTCTCCTCCTCACTACCCTCCTCTCGTCTCTACTACCCTCCTTTCCTCTCCACTACCCTCCTATCCTCTCCACTACCCTCCTATCCTCTCCACTACCCTCCTCTCCTCTCTACTACCCTCCTCTCCACGACCCTCTTCTCCTCTCCACTACCCTCCTCTCCTCTCCACTACCCTCCTCTCCTCTCCACTACCCTCCTCTCCTCTCCACTACCCTCCTCTCCTCTCTCCACTACCCTCATCTCTACTACCCTCCTCTCCTCTCTACTACCCCCTCTCCTATCTACTGCCCTCCTCTACTCTCCACTACCCTCCTCTACTCTCTATTACCCTCTCATTTCCACTACCCTTCTCTCCTATCCACTACCCTCCTCTCCACTACCCTCCTCTCCTCTCTCTTATCCTCCTCTCCACTCCACTACCCTCCTCTCCTCTCTACTACCCTCCTCTCCACTACCCTCCTTTCCTCTCTATAACACACCTATCCTCTCCACCACCCTCCTCTCTTCTCTACTAACCTCCTCTCCACTACCCTCCTCTCGTCTCCAGTACCCTCCTCTCCTCTCCACTACCCTCTACTACCCTCCTCTTCACTCTACTACCCTCCTCTTCTCTCCACTACTCTCCTCTCCACTACCCTCCTCTCCTCTCTAATACATTCCTCTCCTAACTTCTACCCTCCTCTCCACTACCCTCCCCTCCACCACCCTCCTCTCCTCTCTTCTACTCTACTCTCCTCTCCACTACCATACCCTCCTCTCTACTACCCACTCTCCCTTCCACTACCCTCCTCTCCTCTCCACTACCCTCCTCTCCTCTCCACTACCCTCCTCTCCTCTCCACTACCCTCCTCTCCACTACTCTCCTCTCCACTACCCTCCTCTCCACTACCCTCCTCTCCACTACCCTCCTCTCCACTACCCTCCTCTCCACTACCCTCCTCTCCTCTCCACTACTCTACTCTCCACTACCCTCCTCTCCTCTCCACTACACTACCCTCCTCTCCACTACTCTCCTCTCCACTACCCTCCTCTCCACTACCCTCCTCTCCTCTCCACTACCCTCCTCTCCTCTCCACTACCCTCCTCTCCACTACCCTCCTCTCCACTACCCTCCTCTCCACTACCCTCCTCTCCACTACCCTCCTCTCCACTACCCTCCTCTCCACTACCCTCCACTACCCTCCTCTCCACTACCCTCCACTACCCTCCTCTCCTCTCCACTCCCTCCTCACCTCTCCACTACCCTCCTCTCCACTCCCTCCTCACCTCTCCACTACCCTCCTCTCCTCTCCACTACTCCTCTCTCTACTACCCTCCTCTCCACTACACTCCTCTCCTCTCCACTACCCTCCTCTCCACTCCACTACCCTCCTCTCCTCTCCACTACCCTTCTCTCGACTACTCTCCACTACCCTCCTCTCCACTCCTCTCCTCTCCACAACCCTCCTTTCCTCACCTCTCCTCTCCACTACCCTCCTCTCATCTCCACTACTCTCCTCTCCACAACCCTCCTTTCCTCACCTCCCCTCCCCACTACCCTCCTCTCCACTAATCTACCCTCCATGACACAGACCGAATGGCCGCCTCCTAATGTATTGTCTCGGAGAGGTTGACATGATCCTCTGTGTGGATACGGGGGGATGGAGCCGGGGCTGCAGCAGATGTCTTCTGGCATAGTCCAACTAGAACTGTAGCAGATGATATCTGTGGGCCAGTGATGCTGCCCTGCCATGCAGCCTGGCAGTCTGGTTGGACGGGGCATGTTAGATGCACTGCCCTGCCATGCAGCCTGGCAGTCTGGTTGGACGGGGCATGTTAGATATACTGCCTTGCCATGCAGCCTGGCAGTCTGGTTGGACGGGGCATGTTTGATATACTGCCATGAAGCCTGGCAGTCTGGTTGGACGGGGCATGTTAGATGTACTGCCATGCAGCCTGGCAGTCTGGTTGGACGGGGCATGTTTGATATACTGCGATGCAGCCTGGCAGTCTGGTTGGATGGGGCATGTTAGATGTACTGCCATGCAGCCTGGCAGTCTGGTTGGATGGGGCATGTTAGATATACTGCCCTGCCATGCAACCTGGCAGTCTGGTTGGACGGGGCATGTTAGATGCACTGCCCTGCCATGCAGCCTGGCAGTCTGGTTGGACGGGGCATGTTAGATGTACTGCCCTGCCATGCAGCCTGGCAGTCTGGTTGGACGGGGCATGTTAGATGTACTGCCCTGCCATGCAGCCTGGCAGTCTGGTTGGACGGGGCATGTTACATATACTGCCATGCAGCCTTATTAGTTACATGTTAGTTACATGTTAGTTATGTTTTAGTTACATGTTAGTTACATGTTAGTTACATGGTAGTTACATGTTAGTTCCATTTTAGTTAAATGTTACTTACATGTTAGTTATGTTTTAGTTACATGTTAGTTACATGTTAGTTACATGTCAGTTCCATGTTAGCTACATGTTAGTTATACTGCCGTACAACGTTAGGCAGTAAGACAGGCTTCAGACTGGGGCCTGCTCCTCTTGTAATTGGCCACAGCGAATGAGGGGCCAAAGTAGTGGGTGGGACTTGGGAGTAAAATAAGGGCCACACATCTGTCTCTAGACCTACTTCCCCTGTACACTGTCTTCTATGAGGCTTGTCCTTGCGTTGCGTTATTATCTTGGCATAGCACTTGACAGTTAGTGGAAGTGGAGACGCTGAGAGGTACATTAGCAGTGCTAATGAAGACACTCTCCCACAAAGCAATGAACTGACTCGGTGTTAAAATACAATAGGTGTGAAAGAGGGAGGGAGGGAGGGAGGGAGGGAGGGAGGAGGGAGGGAGGGAAGACTACAATGTGTGATTCTACGCCTGAGGGGTGCTACCGTACAGCAGAGGTGCAGCAGCTCACACCTGACATGTCTACAGAGAATGAAGACATCTTGATGGAAATGTGTGTCGACTGCGGTATGTCGACGCCCACTAATATCCAACAAAGATCAGAAACTCAGTGAAGTCACACAACCACAAATTAATTTAAAGAATGTCGCCTGTAAGGTCATGATTTCATTGTATATCATATCACATATTTCTATATAGTTTAGATATTATTTTAATTATTTTATCGTAGGCTATAATAATATTTGCATGCATCATCAATCAACATTTTGTCAATGACTAGATCATTGAATTCAGATGATAATTATAGGTTCTCTTTTATTCTATTCTATAATAATTGAAAGCCATTTAATGAGATTAACAACTATTATTGGTTTTATCTTGTGGAAAGATAGGCTACCATGACCATATTCTCTCGGCTCCATGTTCCCTCAGCCCCGTGTTCCCTCAGATCCGTGTTCCCTCGGCCCCGTGTTCCCTCGGCCCCGTGTTCCCTCGGCCCCGTGTTCCCTCGGCCCCGTGTTCCCTCGGCCCCGTGTTCCCTCGGCCCCGTGTTCCCTCGGCCCCGTGTTCCTCGGCCCCGTGTTCCTCGGCCCCGTGTTCCTCGGCCCCGTGTTCCCTCGGCCCCGTGTTCCTCGGCCCCGTGTTCCTCGGCCCCGTGTTCCCTCGGCCCCGTGTTCCTCGGCCCCGTGTTCCTCGGCCCCGTGTTCCCTCGGCCCCATGTACCCTCGGCCCTATGTACCCTCGGCCCTATGTTCCCTCGGCCCTATGTTCCCTCGGCCCTATGTACCCTCGGCCCTATGTACCCTCAGCCCTATGTACCCTCAGATCTATGTACCCTCAGATCTATGTACCCTCAGCCCTATGTACCCTCAGATCTATGTACCCTCAGCCCTATGTACCCTCAGCCCTATGTACCCTCAGCCCTATGTACCCTCAGCCCTATGTACCCTCAGCCCTATGTACCCTCAGCCCTATGTACCCTCAACTCTGTGTTCCCTCAGCCCTGTGTTCCCTCAGCCCTATGTTCCCTCAGCCCTGTGTTCCCTCAGCCCTGTGTTCCCTCAGCCCTGTGTTCCCTCAGCCCTGTGTTCCCTCAGCTCTATCATCTAAACCAGGGATTCGGCAACACTAAAGAGAACCCTGTTTGAGAGGGGGAAATGGAAAAGAGGAGATTATAGACAGAAAAAACAGATTTTATGTGATGACAAATATTGAACATCCCGTATATTTTTCACACCTTTGATGTACACAGGTGTTTTGGTGAGTTGATCCACTGTTGCATGAATGAATGAATTAAGGACCATCAATAACAGACCAGTCGCATGTTTATTGTAACACGTGGTCAGGCCATATGTCATACAGTTAGGTCATTACCTCCAATTGTCACGACTTCTACCGAAGTCGTTGCCTCTCCTTGTTCGGGCGGTGCTCGGCGTTTGACGTCACCGGTCTTCTAGCCATCATTGATCCATTTTTCATTTTCCATTGGTTTTGTCTTGTCTTCCCACACACCTGTTTTCAATCCCATTCATTACCTGTTTTGTATTTAACCCTCTGTTTCCCCTCATGTCTTTGTCAGAGATTGTTTTATTGTCAGTGTAGTGTAGTGTGATTGTTGTATCGGTGCGCGTCGGGTCCTCGTACCCATGTTTGTTTGTTTGCGTACATTTAGTGTTATGGAGCATACTCCGTGGACTTTATTAAAAGACTCCATTTTACACTCCATTTTACTCTCCTGCGCCTGACTTCCCTGCCACCTATTACACCTATGCATGACACCAATGAACATTTCCGGTCACTGTGACCTTAACCTTGTGCCAAGTACATATTCTTTAGAAATGTTTTGTCTGTTCAATTGGCATTGCTTATTTGTGCCAAATATGATTGAAATAACTTCTGTAAATGGCAAAATTAATAACCACTTAATTAACTTAATCAACTCAGAAATGTGTTTCCGGCCACCAGTGATTAAATAGTTCAGTAGATCCTAGGCCACATAATTGTACATATTTAAGCCAATCGTTATACAAATGCATTGAGTAGATGTTGAGAATGCTATATTGGGTGCTGGAATACTGACAAATGGTGAAAGTGATCTAACATATTCAGAAGGTCCCACATTTGTATTTATTATGGATAGACATTAGTTCCCTCCAATCAGCTGCTCTTCCTGGGGTTTATTATGGATAGACATTAGTTCCCTCCAATCAGCTGCTCTTCCTGGGGTTTATTATGGATAGACATTAGTTCCCTCCAATCAGCTGCTCTTCCTGGGGTTTATTATGGATAGACATTAGTTCCCTCCAATCAGCTGCTCTTCCTGGTGTTTACTATCGATAGACATTATATTCCTGCCAAGCTGCTGCTCTTCCTGGTGTTTATTATGGATAGACATTAGTTCCCTCCAATCAGCTGCTCTTCCTGGTGTTTTTTATGGATAGACATTATATTCCTGCCAATCAGCTGCTCTTCCTGGTGTTTATTAGTATTATACACAATGTGTACGTGTGTGTATAGTGTGTATGTTGTGTGTGTTTTGCATGTGTGTGTTTGTATGTGCCTGTGCCTCTTCACAGTCCCTGCTGTTCCATAAGGTGTATTTTTACCTGCTTTTTAAATCTAATTCTACTGCTGCATCAGTTACCTGATGTGGAATAGAGTTCCATGTAGTCATGGCTCTATGTAGTACTGTGGAATAGAGTTCCATGTAGTCATGGCTCTATGTAGTACTGTGGAATAGAGTTCCATGTAGTCATGGCTCTATGTAGTACTGTGGAATAGAGTTCCATGTAGTCATGGCTCTATGTAGTACTGTGGAATAGAGTTCCATGTAGTCATGGCTCTATGTGGTACTGTGGAATAGAGTTCCATGTAGTCATGGCTCTATGTAGTACTGTGGAATAGAGTTCCATGTAGTCATGGCTCTATGTAGTACTGTGGAATAGAGTTCCATGTAGTCATGGCTCTATGTAGTACTGTGGAATAGAGTTCCATGTAGTCATGGCTCTATGTAGTACTGTGGAATAGAGTTCCATGTGGTCATGGCTCTATGTAGTACTGTGGAATAGAGTTCCATGTAGTCATGGCTCTATGTAGTACTGTGGAATAGAGTTCCATGTAGTCATGGCTCTATGTAGTACTGTGGAATAGAGTTCCATGTAGTCATGGCTCTATGTAGTACTGTGGAATAGAGTTCCATGTGGTCATGGCTCTATGTACTACTGTGGAATAGAGTTCCATGTAGTCATGGCTCTATGTAGTACTGTGGAATAGAGTTCCATGTAGTCATGGTTCTATGTAGTACTGTGGAATAGAGTTCCATGTAGTCATGGCTCTATGTGGTACTGTGGAATAGAGTTCCATGTAGTCATGGCTCTATGTAGTACTGTGGAATAGAGTTCCATGTAGTCATGGCTCTATGTAGCACTGTGGAATAGAGTTCCACGTAGTCACGGCTCTATGTAGCACTGTGTGCCTCCCATAGTCTGTTCTAGACTTGGGGTCTGTGAAGAGACCTCTGGTGACATGTCTTGTGTGGTATGCATGGGGTGCCCGAGCTGTGTGCTAGTAGTTTAAACAGACGGCTCGGTGCATTCAGCATGTCAACACTTCTTACAAAAGCAATATACTGATGAAGTCAATCTCTCCTCCACTTTGAGCCATGAGAGATTGACATGCATATTATTGATGTTAGCTATACGTGCACATTTAAGGGCCATACGCCCTGTTCTGGGCCAGTTGTAATTTTCCCAAGTCCCTCTTCGTGGCATCTGACCACACGACTGGACAGTAGTGTGCTTAGGGTCATTGTTAGGCGGCAGCGTAGCCTAGTGGTTAGAGTGTTGGACTAGTAACCGGAAGGTTGCAAGTTCAAACCCTGAGCTGACAAGGTACAAATCTGTCATTCTACCCCTGAACAGGCAGTTAACCCACTGTTCCTAGGCTGTCATTGAAAATAAGAATTAACTGACTTGCCTAGTTAACTTCTTGAAACTCCCCACCCCGGATCCGGGTTTGTGACTAAAGCATTTAAGTCATTTAGCAGACGCTCTTATCCAGAGCGACTTACAAATTGGTGAATTCACCTTCTGACATCCAGTGGAACAGCCACTTTACAATAGTGCGGGCGGACACCGGGCGGACACCGGGCGGACACCTGGTAAATGTGGTCTCTTATGGTCAATCTTCCAATGATCTGCCTACAAATACGTCACAATGCTGCAGACACCTTGGGGAAACGACAGAAAGGGCAGGCTCATTCCTCTCGCATTCACAGCCATATAAGGCGACAATGGAAAACAGAGCCTCAAAAATCCTGCTCATTTCCTGGATGCCATCTCATCTTGGTTTTGCCTGAAGCTCACGTTCTAGGGCACGCACAGAGAATATCTTGGTAGTTTTGGACACGTCAGAGTGTTTTCTTTCGAAAGCTATCAATTATATGCATAGTCGAGCATCTTTTTGTGACAAAATATCTTGTTTAAAATGGGAACGTTTTTCATCCAAAAATGAAATAGCGCCCCCATAGATGTAAGAGGTTAAATAAATGTAAGAATTGTCCTGTTGGACTTTTCTTCCCCAGTCTGAGGTCCTGAGCGCTGTAGAGCACCTTTTCATCAAGGATCTCTCTGTACTTTGCTCTGTTCATCTTTCCCTCGGGCCAAAAGAGTTCAATCTTGGTTTCCATCAGAGCAGAGAATCTTGTTTGTCATGGTCTGAGAGTCCTTTAGGTGCCGTTTGGTAAACTCCAAGTGGGATGTCATGTGCCTTTTACTGCGGAGTGGCTACCGTCTGGCCACTCTACCGTCTGGCCACTCTACCGTCTGGCCACTCTACCGTCTGGCCACTCTACCGTCTGGCCACTCTACCATAAAGGCCTATTTGGTGGAGTGCTGCAGAGATGGTTGTTCTTCTGAAAGAAGAAACAGTTTTCTGTTTCCAAAACTATAATTTATAACAAACAGAGTGCACTAAGTTTGGTAGACTTTGACTTAACTAATTGTTTATAGAGATTACTTTGTTTAGGACGAGTACACTAGATAGTGGTCGTTTTCCTAATGAGTGTCATGCATATTCACTAAGGCACAAATGGTCTTCATCCTCTTCTTGGCGCTAGCTAGCTAGCTAGCTTGTCTCAAGTAGATATCTAGCTAGCTAGCTTGTCTCAAGTAGATATCTAGCTAGTCAGCTTGTCTCAAGTAGATATCTAGCTGGCTAGCTTGTCTCAAGTAGATATCTAGCTGGCTAGCTTGTCTCAAGTAGATATCTAGCTGGCTAGCTTGTCTCAAGTAGATATCTAGCTGGCTAGCTTGTCTCAAGTAGATATCTAGCTAGCTAGCTTGTCTCAAGTAGATATCTAGCTGGCTAGCTAATTCATAACTATTTTTTTTAAATGTACTTGGCTTAAATAGCTAGAAATTTAATAGAAAAATTAAATATTTACAAGTTTTGCCACTACTAGAACTCCTGTGAAACAACTGTTTTTCACAATAAGAAACCTATGTCATCAATAAATAACTGGTTTACTGTAAAAAGATTTGTGATTTTGTTCAGGGGGAGGGGAAGCAATATATTTTTAAACAACAAATCATTATGCAAAGCTAATTTCCCGCTTGATTATGAAATTGTTTGAGCTGGAATGTCATGTGTTTGTCAAAGACACTGATAACTGCAGTCATTACGAAGATAGCCTCATCTTTCTATGTACAATACAATACAATATTGTCCAGAGAACGGGAGAATAATCCTTGTTCCAGTTTCCAACAGACGTTGAAAGGTACAGTTGAAGTTGGAAATGTACATACACCTTAGCCAAATACACCTTCTTTAAATAATTCAGTTTTTCACAATTCCTGACATTTAATCCTAGTCAAAATTCCCTGTCTTAGGTCAGTTAGGATCACCACTGTATTTTAAGAATGTGAAATGTCAGAATAATAGTAGAGAGAATGATTTATTTCAGCTTTTATTTCTTTCCTCACATTCCCAGTGAGTCAGAAGTTTACATGCACTCAATTAGTATTTGATAGCGAAGCCTTTAAAACGATTTAACTTGGGTCAAACGTTTCGGGTAGCCTTCCACAAGCTTCCCACAATAAATTGGGTGAATTTTGGCCCATTCCTGCTGACAGAGCTGGTGTAACTGAGTCAGGTTTGTAGGCCTCCTTGCTCGCACACGCTTTTTCAGTTCTCTCCACAGATTTTCTATAGGATTGGGGTCAGGGCTTTGTGATGGCCACTCCAATACCTTGACTTTGCTGTCCTTAAGCCATTTTGCCACAACTTTGGAAGTATGCTGGGGGTCATTGTCAATTTGAAAGACCCATTTGTGACCAAGCTTTAACTTCCTGACTGATGTCTTGGGATGTTGCTTCAATATATCTGCATATTTTTCCTCCCTCATGATGCCATCTATTTTGTGATGTGCACCAGTCCCTCCTGCAGCAAAGCACCCCCACAACATGATGCTGCCACCACCGTGCTTCAGGGTTGGGATGGTGTTCTTTGGCTTGCAAGCCTCCCCATTTTTCCTCCAAACATAACGATGGTCATTATGGCCAAACAGTTCTATTTATGTTTCATCAGACCAGAGGACATTTATCCAAAAAGTACGATCTTTGTCCCCATGTGCAGATGCAAACCGTAGTCTGACTTTTTTATGCTGGTTTTGAAACAGTGGCTTCTTCCTTGCTGAGCGACTTTTCAGGTTATGTCGATATAGGATTCGTTTTATTGTGGATATAGATCATTTTGCACCTGTTTACTCCAGCATCTTCACAAGGTCCTTTGCTGTTGTTCTGGGATTGATTTGCACTTTCGTACCAAAGTACGTTCATCTCTAGGAGACAGAACGCGTCTCCTTCCTCAGCGGTATGGCGGCTGCGTGGTCCCATGGTGTTTATACTTGCGTACTATTGTTTGTACAGATGAACGTGGAACCTTCAGGCATTTGTAAATTGCTCCCAAGGATGTACCAGACTTGTGGAGGTCTACAATTCTTTTTCTGAGGTCTTGGTTGATTTCTTTTGATTTTCCCATGATGTCAAGCAAAGTGGCACTGAGTGTGAAGGTAGGCCTTGAAATACATCCACAGGTACACCTCCAATTAACTCAAATGTTGTCAATTAGCCTATCAGATGCTTCTAAAGCTATGACATCATTTTCTGGAATTTTCCCAAGCTTTTTAAAGGCACAGTCAACTTAGTGTACGTAAACTTCTGGAATTGTGATACAGTGAATTATAAGTGAAATAATCTGCCTGTAAACAATTGTTGGAAAGATTACTTGTGTCATGAACAAAGTAGATGTCCTAACCGACTTGCCAAAACAAGACATTTGTGCAGTGCTTGAAAAACTAGTTTTAAAAAGACTCCAACCTAAGTTGTATGTAAACGTCCGACTTCAACTGTATGTAATAAATAATGAGAAGATGATTTTGGAGTAATTATTGCAAGGTATACATTGTTGGCTGGGTAATCAGTAGTGTGCTGTATCCATGACTACCCATCGACTAGTGTATCCATGACTACCCATCGACTAGTGTATCCATGACTACCCATCGACTGGTGTATCCATGACTACCCATCGACTGGTGTATCCATGACTACCCATCGACTGGTGTATCCATGACTACCCATCGACTGGTGTATCCATGACTACCCATCGACTGGTGTATCCATGACTACCCATCGACTAGTGTATCCATGACTACCCATCGACTAGTGTATCCATGACTACCCATCGACTAGTGTATCCATGACTACCCATCGACTAGTGTATCCATGACTACCCATCGACTAGTGTATCCATGACTACCCATCGACTGGTGTATCCATGACTACCCATTGACTAGTGTATCCATGACTACCCATCGACTAGTGTATCCATGACTACCCATCGAATCAAATCACCAAAGCAATGATCACTGATAGATAAAACATGCTAGCTATGACAAATTAAACAAAACAATAGCTGGGTTTAACACATCTAGCATAAGGCAGCATGGCTAGCTAACATTATTTTACCAATCCAAGGCTAATCCCAGGGTGAACTGCACAATCAATAGAAGCCCTAATTTGTGACACTGGATCATTGGAAAGTAATTTATAATACAGCTGTCAAAATCACACAACAAATAACAAGCAAATGCAAAGCAGTCACGCTGCAAGACTAAACGCCATCTTAACCGAGTACATCTGATAGATTGGAATAACGCATATGTTGACTTCTAATTAGGATTGACTGTACCATTACCTGGTGATTTCATCACGTATCTATCCTCTTTTATAATTTGTAGAACAAAACAAGATCCAGTGTTGTAGGCCGTGGAGTCACTAGCTCCACATCTAAAGGACTTCTTCAGACTACAGTGTTGGAGGCCATGGAGTCACGAGCTCCACATCTAAAGGACTTCTTCAAACTACAGTGTTGGAGGCCGTGGAGTCACTAGCTCCACATCTAAAGGACTTCTTCAAACTACAGTGTTGGAGGCCGTGGAGTCACTAGCTCCACATCTAAAGGACTTCTTCAAACTACAGTGTTGGAGGCCGTGGAGTCACTAGCTCCACATCTAAAGGACTTCTTCAAACTACAGTGTTGGAGGCCGTGGAGTCACTAGCTCCACATCTAAAGGACTTCTTCAGACTACAGTGTTGGAGGCCGTGGAGTCACTAGCTCCACATCTAAAGGACTTCTTCAAACTACAGTGTTGGAGGCCGTGGAGTCACTAGCTCCACATCTAAAGGACTTCTTCAGACTACAGTGTTGGAGGCCATGGAGTCACTAGCTCCACATCTAAAGGACTTCTTCAGACTACAGTGTTGGAGGCCATGGAGTCACTAGCTCCACATCTAAAGGACTTCTTCAAACTACAGTGTTGGAGGCCGTGGAGTCACTAGCTCCACATCTAAAGGACTTCTTCAGACTACAGTGTTGGAGGCCGTGGAGTCACGAGCTCCACATCTAAAGGACTTCTTCAAACTACAGGAACTCCTTGTCCAAATTATGAGAACAGAAAAAATGTGTCCCTGATGTCTGATGAAACGGCAATTAAAAAACATCTAGATTACAATCGCGAAAAGGGACGCTTACATTCAACCATCAAGGGGGATGTTGCTAATCAGGCAATGGTTGTTATAGTTAGGAGTGTCACATCAAAGTGGAAACAAGAAATTATGTGACTGAGCTAGACAACTACATCACTATTTGTTTAACTTTCCTAAAATTCCACTCCAGAATAAAACACTTAATTCACTTACCCCTGCCTTGTTTACATTTCCCCACGCAGGCATATGGCTATTCCCTAGCTATGTCGGCAACGCCAGCCCAAGAGGCTGCTGGTATTGCGGCTGAGGCAATAAAGAGACTAAAAAGCATAGTACTAACTAAGTAACAATGTCTATATACATACAACAGTTCAGTTCCATCACTACTATATATTTAGAATTTACAGTAATGACTTTAAAATGTGACAGGTCATCAATGTAATCACCCTGTAATATGAAAAAAATATTTTTTTTTCCCTTTATTTAACTAGGCAAGTCAGTTAAGAACAAATTCTTATTTTCAATGACGGCCTAGGAAACTGCCTTGTTCAGGGGCAGAACAACATATTTGTACCTTGTCAGCTCGGGGGTTTGAACTTGCAACCTTCCGGTTACTAGTCCAACGCTCTAACCACTAGGCTACCCTGCCGCCCTAGTTTGGAACAAGTCTAAATGCTGAGGACGACACTGACGGAGCGCACTGCATCACCGTTGACGACCACAGAATTCCCATCGTCTATGATGTTCCTCACTAGGAAAACTAGGAACTTGCCTCATATTGGGAACGTCAGGATGTGTAACATCTTTGGTTCTCCCATCTCCACAGAGGAGAGCTCGGTCAGAGTGACCATCGGGTCCTCGGTCACCTCCCTGACCAAGGCCCTTCTACCCCAAATTGTTCAATTTGGCCGGGAGGCCAGCTCTAGGAAGAGTCTTGCTGGTTCCAAACTTCTTCCATTTAAGAATGATGGAGGCCGCTGTGTTCTTGGGGACCTTCAATCATGCAGACATTTTGGTACCCTTCCCCAGATTCGTTTTCCTATTATGTGGTATTGTGATGTCATTATGGGGTATTGTGATGTCATTATGTGGTATTGTGATGTCATTATGGGGTTTATTTTTTATTTAATCCGTTTTAGAATAAGGCTGTAACGTAACAAATTTTGGAAAAAGTTAAGGGGTCGGAATACTTTCTGAATGCACTGCATGTAGATGCAAACATTGTCAGCATCTTCTACCTTTTAACAATGAGCATTTGTGACAATTTTTATTGAAATTGCTTCAGTCAGTACTGAGGAAACATAGGGCTAAGGGGACTTAGTGTTGAGGGAACATACAGTACCAGTCAAAAGTTTGGACACACCTACTCATTCAAGGGTTTTTCTTTATTTTGACTATTTTCTACATTGTAGAAAATAGTGAAGACATCAAAACTATGAAAGAACAAATATGGAATCATGGAGTAAACAAAAAAGTGTTAAATTAAAATATATTTAGGCCTTAACCAGTCTTGAAATGTCTTTAAAAAATGTAACGGTATTGACTACCTTTTTTCTGTTATATTGTGCCGCTGCTTAATTGTTCAAATATATATTTTTAACATCAAATAAGACTTTCAAGATGTTGGAGAGCTATCCAACCACACACGCCTCTGTGTGTGCGTGTCATGTTCATGAGAGAGTCGGGCCTTTGTCAGAGGAGAGAGAACAAGGTACACAATTTGATAGACAACAGCAACACTAACTGGAGCTGGGACGATAAACCGTAAATTACAGACAACAACATTTTCCTCCTCTTACCGAAGCAGTTTTTGGTTCTAAAACCATTATTTGGACAACAGTCATTAACCTGCTTCCTGCAATGAAAGTCTCTGCCTGCCACTGTTTTGCTGCAGGCTCTCATCCCCCCCCCCCCTTTACACACAGAGTGAATGGATGCTGTCTGATATGAACAAACAAACACTGACAGTTGAGCAACATTTCAAAACGTGATTGTGGGAAAGACACAATACAGCTCGTGTGAAGTGACAAAGAGCTCTTATAGGACTGGGACACAAATAATAATATAATATCATAATGATCATGCTCTTTATTTAGCCGTCTTACATATAAAACCTTATTTGTTCGTCAAAAATTGTAAATAACTCACCACAGGTTAATGAGAAGGGTGTGCTTGAAAGGATGCAAATAACTCAATGTTGGGTTGTATTAGAGAGAGTCTCAGTCTTAAATCATTTTCCACACACAGTCTGTGCCTGTATATAGTTGTCATGTTAGTGGGGGCCGAGAATCAACTCTCACATAGTACGTGGTTGCAAAGGGCATCAGTCTTAACAACGCGATTAGCCAAGGCGAAAAACTCTGAGCGCAATCCTTTCCAGAAATGGCATTGGCTTCTGATTAAATTCAATTATCACAGAACCGCTTGTTGCAATTTCGATGCTCTCTTGTTCAGATATCGGTAAGTGAACTGGAGGCAGGGCATGAAAGGGATAACGAATCCAGTTGTTTGTGTCATCCGTTTCGGGAAAGTACCTGTGTAATTGCGCACCCAGCTCACTCAAGTGCTTCGCTGTATCACATTCGACATTGTCCGTAAACTTGAGTTCATTTGCACAAAAAAAAAATCATACAAATCAAATCAAATTTTATTTGTCACATACACATGGTTAGCAGATGTTAATGCGAGTGTAGCGAAATGCTTGTGCTTCTAGTTCCGACAATGCAGTAATAACCAACAAGTAATCTAACTAACAATTCCTAATCTACTGTCTTATACACAGTGTAAGGGGATAAAGAATATGTACATAAGGATATATGAGTGAGTGATGGTAAAGAGCAGCATAGGCAAGATACAGTAGATGGTATCGAGTACAGTATATACATGTGAGATGAATATGTAAACAAAGTGGCATAGTTAAAGTGGCTAGTGATACATGTATTACATAAGGATGCAGTCGATGATATAGAGTACAGTATATAGGTATGCATATGAGATGAATAATGTAGGGTAAGTAACATTATATAAGGTAGCATTGTTTATAGTGGCTAGTGATATATTTACAACATTTCTCATCAATTCCCATTATTAAAGTGGCTGGAGTTGAGTCAGTGTCAGTGTGTTGGCAGCACCCACTCAATGTTAGTGGTGGCTGTTTAACAGTCTGATGGCCTTGAGATAGAAGCTGTTTTTCAGTCTCTCGGTCCCAGCTTTGATGCACCTGTACTGACCTCGCCTTCTGGATGATAGCGGGGTGAACAGGCAGTGGCTCGGGTGGTAGATGTCCTTGATGATCTTTATGGCCTTCCTGTAACATCGGGTGGTGTAGGTGTCCTGGAGGGCAGGTAGTTTGCCCCCGATGATGCGTTGTGCAGACCTCACTACCCTCTGGAGAGCCTTACGGTTGAGGGCGGAGCAGTTGCCGTACCAGGCGGTGATACAGCCCGCCAAGATGCTCTCGATTGTGCCTCTGTAGAAGTTTGTGAGTGCTTTTGGTGACAAGCCGAATTTCTTCAGCCTCCTGAGGTTGAAGAGGCGCTGCTGCGCCTTCTTCACGATGCTGTCTGTGTGAGTGGACCAATTCAGTTCGTCTGTGATGTGTATGCCGAGGAACTTAAAACTTGCTACTCTCTCCACTACTGTTCCATCGATGTGGATAGGGGGGTGTTCCCTCTGCTGTTTCCTGAAGTCCACAATCATCTCCTTAGTTTTGTTGACGTTGAGTGTGAGGTTATTTTCCTGACACCACACTCCGAGGGCCCTCACCTCGTCCCTGTAGGCCGTCTCGTCGTTGTTGGTAATCAAGCCTACCACTGTTGTGTCGTCCGCAAACTTGATGATTGAGTTGGAGGCGTGCGTGGCCACGCAGTCGTGGGTGAACAGGGAGTACAGGAGAGGGCTCAGAACGCACCCTTGTGGGGCCCCAGTGTTGAGGATCAGCGGGGAGGAGATGTTGTTACCTACCCTCACCACCTGGGGGCGGCCCGTCAGGAAGTCCAGTACCCAGTTGCACAGGGCGGGGTCGAGACCCAGGGTCTCGAGCTTGATGACGAGCTTGGAGGGTACTATGGTGTTGAATGCCGAGCTGTAGTCGATGAACAGCATTCTCACATAGGTATTCCTCTTGTCCAGATGGGTTAGGGCAGTGTGCAGTGTGGTTGAGATTGCATCGTCTGTGGACCTATTTGAGCGGTAAGCAAATTGGAGTGGGTCTAGGGAGTCAGGTAGGGTGGAGGTGATATGGTCCTTGACTAGTCTCTCAAAGCACTTCATGATGACGGAAGTGAGTGCTATGGGGCGGTAGTCGTTTAGCTCAGTTACCTTAGATGGAAATATGGAAAGACCTGTTGTCCTTATAAATACAGACAGAGAGGAGCTCCAACTTCTCATTCATAGCCTCAGTTTGATCCAGCACATTGAATATAGTTGCAGAGAGTCCATGTAATCCTCGATTGAGAGAATTTCTCTCAATTAAAATGTGTAAATAATTTGCCCCTTGATAACCAGCGCACTTCTGTATGTTTTAAAAGCTTTACATGGTCGCTGCCCGTATCATTACATAATGCAGAAAATACACAAGAGTTCAGGGGCCTTGCTTTAACAAAGTCAACCGTTTTCACTGTAGTGTCCAAAACGTCATTCAAGCTGTCAGGCATTCCCTTGGCAGCAAGAGCCTCTCGGTGGATGCTGCAGTGTACCCAAGTGGCGTCGGGAGCAACTGCTTGCACACACGTTACCACTCCACTATGTCTCTCTGTCATAGCTTTTGCACCATCAGTACAGATACCAACATATCCATCAGTACAGATACCAACATATCCATCAGTACAGATACCAACACATCCATCAGTACAGATACCAACATATCCATCAGTACAGATACCAACACATCTTGAACACCAAAGTCCATTTGATGTCACAAAGCTGGTCAGTACTTAAAAAATATCCTCTCCTGTTGTCCTGGTTTCTAGTGGTTTGCAGAAGAGGATGTCTTCCTAAACTGACCCACCATAAATGTAACGTACATATACCAGGAGCTGTGCCAGTCTGTTGACTCATCCAGCTGTAACAGACATATACCAGGAGCTGTGCCAGGCCTGTTGACTCATCCAGCTGTAACAGACATATACCAGGAGCTGTGCCAGTCTGTTGACTCATCCAGCTGTAACAGACATATACCAGGAGCTGTGCCAGGCCTGTTGACTCATCCAGCTGTAACAGACATATACCAGGAGCTGTGCCAGTCTGTTGACTCATCCAGCTGTAACAGACATATACCAGGAGCTGTGCCAGTCTGTTGACTCATCCAGCTGTAACAGACATACACCAGGAGCTGTGCCAGTCTGTTGACTCATCCAGCTGTAACAGACATATACCAGGAGCTGTGCCAGGCCTGTTGACTCATCCAGCTGTAACAGACATATACCAGGAGCTGTGCCAGGCCTGTTGACTCATCCAGCTGTAACAGACATATACCAGGAGCTGTGCCAGGCCTGTTGACTCATCCAGCTGTAACAGACATATACCAGGAGCTGTGCCAGGCCTGTTGACTCATCCAGCTGTAACAGACATATACCAGGAGCTGTGCCAGGCCTGTTGACTCATCCAGCTGTAAACAGACATATACCAGGAGCTGTGCCAGGCCTGTTGACTCATCCAACTGTAACAGACATATACCAGGAGCTGTGCCAGGCCTGTTGACTCATCCAACTGTAACAGACATATACCAGGAGCTGTGCCAGGCCTGTTGACTCATCCAGCTGTAACAGACATATACCAGGAGCTGTGCCAGGCCTGTTGACTCATCCAGCTGTAACGGACATATACCAGGAGCTGTGCCAGGCCTGTTGACTCATCCAGCTGTAACGGACATATACCAGGAGCTGTGCCAGGCCTGTTAACTCATCCAACTGTAACAGACATATACCAGGAGCTGTGCCAATCTGTTGACTCATCCAGCTGTAACAGACATATACCAGGAGCTGTGCCAGGCCTGTTAACTCATCCAACTGTAACAGACATATACCAGGAGCTGTGCCAATCTGTTGACTCATCCAGCTGTAACAGACATACACCAGGAGCTGTGCCAGGCCTGTTGACTCATCCAGCTGTAACAGACATATACCAGGAGCTGTGCCAGGCCTGTTGACTCATCCAGCTGTAACAGACATATACCAGGAGCTGTGCCAGTCTGTTGACTCATCCAGCTGTAACACATATAAATCACTGTTTTGTATGCGAAGCACTAATTGTTTCAAAACATCTTCTGACATGCCACTGAAGCATCGTGAAACAGTGTTGTTTGATGAAGACATTGTCTGTATAGATTTTTGGGGCCTTTTCCCCCAGTATTGTCCCAGCCATATCCACGGCAGCAGGAAGAATTAAGTCCTCCACAATAGTATTGTGCTTGTCTGTCCTAGCCACTCCTCCACAATAGTATGGGGCTTGTCTGTCCCAGCCACTCCTCTACAATAGTATGGGGCTTGTCTGTCCCAGCCACTCCTCTACAATAGTATGGGGCTTGTCTGTCCTAGACACTCCTCCACAATAGTATGGGGCTTGTCTGTCCTAGCCACTCCTCCACAATAGTATGGGGCTTGTCTGTCCTAGCCACTCCTCCACAATAGTATGGGGCTTGTCTGTCCTAGCCACTCCTCCACAATAGTATGGGGCTTGTCTGTCGTAGCCACTCCTCCACAATAGTATGGGGCTTGTCTGTCGTAGCCAGTCCTCTACAATAGTATGGGGCTTGTCTGTCGTAGCCAGTCCTCTACAATAGTATGGGGCTTGTCTGTCCTAGCCACTCCTCCACAATAGTATGGGGCTTGTCTGTCCTAGCCACTCCTCCACAATAGTATGGGGCTTGTCTGTCCTAGCCACTCCTCCACAATAGTATGGGGCTTGTCTGTCCTAGCCACTCCTCCACAATAGTATGGGGCTTCTCTGTCCTAGCCACTCCTCTATAATAGTATGGGGCTTGTCTGTCCTAGCCACTCCTCTAAACTAGTATGGGGCTTGTCTGTCCTAGCCACTCCTCTATAATAGTATGGGGCTTCTCTGTCCTAGCCACTCCTCTATAATAGTATGGGGCTTGTCTGTCCTAGCCACTCCTCTAAACTAGTATGGGGCTTGTCTGTCCTAGCCAGTCCTCCACAATAGTATGGGGCTTGTCTGTCCTAGCCACTCCTCTATAATAGTATGGGGCTTGTCTGTCCTAGCCACTCCTCTAAACTAGTATGGGGCTTGTCTGTCCTAGCCAGTCCTCCACAATAGTATGGGGCTTGTCTGTCCTAGCCACTCCTCTATAATAGTATGGGGCTTGTCTGTCCTAGCCACTCCTCTACAATAGTATGGGGCTTGTCTGTCCTAGCCACTCCTCCACAATAGTATGGGGCTTGTCTGTCCTAGCCAGTCCTCTACAATAGTATGGGGCTTGTCTGTCCTAGCCACTCCTCCACAATAGTATGGGGCTTGTCTGTCCTAGCCACTCCTCCACAATAGTATGGGGCTTGTCTGTCCTAGCCAGTCCTCTACAATAGTATGGGGCTTGTCTGTCCTAGCCAGTCCTCTACAATAGTATGGGGCTTGTCTGTCCTAGCCACTCCTCTATAATAGTATGGGGCTTGTCTGTCCTAGCCACTCCTCTAAACTAGTATGGGGCTTGCCTGTCCTAGCCACTCCTCTTTAATAGTATGGGGCTTGTCTGTCCTAGCCACTCCTCTATAATAGTATGGGGCTTGTCTGTCCTAGCCACTCCTCTACAATAGTATGGGGCTTGCCTGTCCTAGCCACTCCTCTATAATAGTATGGGGCTTGTCTGTCCTAGCCAGTCCTCCACAATAGTATGGGGCTTGCCTGTCCTAGCCACTTGGTAGCTCTTCATATAAGACGTTTCTAGTCCCTTCTTATTAATGGTATCTGTTGCTGTTATACATGTGTTACTACTCGAAAGTCTTTATTCTCACTCAAAAAACTCCTGTGGCTTATTTTTTCTTCTTTTTTGTTAAGTTTCATTTCTAAATGTCGGCGCAAGAGTGAAGGTTTCCTGCGAGAGAGTAACGGTTAATGTGATTGGATGAGTAACGGTTAACGTGATTGGCTGAGTAACGGTTAACGTGATTGGATGAGTAACGGTTAACGTGATTGGATGAGTAACGGTTAACGTGATTGGATGAGTAACGGTTAACGTGATTGGATGAGTAACGGTTAACGTGATTGGATGAGTAACGGTTAACGTGATTGGATGAGTAACGGTTAACGTGATTGGATGAGTAACGGTTAACGTGATTGGATGAGTAACGGTTAACGCGATTGGATGAGTAACGGTTAACGCGATTGGATGAGTAACGTGATTGTTAACGCGATTGGATGAGTAACGTTAACGCGATTGGATGAGTAACGGTTAACGCGATTGGATGAGTAACGATTAATGCTATTGGATGTGTAACGTTAATGTGATTGGATGTTAATTATTTGACTAGGCTTCCTGTATTTGACATTGTGTTGTTATTTCGCGGAACACTGAACACTAGATAGTTTCATTTTTTTGCCAGTGAAACGAGGCTACTCAGGCGAGAAAAAACAAAAACAAATGTATAGCTCCGTTGGAAAATAAATGTGAATCACATTTTTATTTGGCGTACCCCCAACGGCATTGAACGGCCATCTATAGCCTAGCCACCATGCTACTACATCCATTAGCCATATATAGCCTAGCCACCATGCTACTACATCCATTAGCCATATATAGCCTAGCCACCATGCTACTACATCCATTAGCCATCTATAGCCTAGCCACCATGCTACTACATCCATTAGCCATCTATAGCCTAGCCACCATGCTACTACATCCATTAGCCTTCTATAGCCTAGCCACCATGCTACTACATCCATTAGCCTTCTATAGCCTAGCCACTATGCTACTACATCCATTAGCCATATAGCCTAGCCACCATGCTACTACATCCATTAGCCATATATAGCCTAGCCACCATGCTACTACATCCATTAGCCTTCTATAGCCTAGCCACTATGCTACTACATCCATTAGCCATCTATAGCCTAGCCACTATGCTACTACATCCATTAGCCATCTATAGCCTAGCCACCATGCTACTACATCCATTAGCCATCTATAGCCTAGCCACCATGCTACTACATCCATTAGCCTTCTATAGCCTAGCCACCATGCTACTACATCCATTAGCCATATATAGCCTAGCCACTATGCTACTACATCCATTAGCCATATATAGCCTAGCCACTGTGCTACTACATCCATTAGCCATATATAGCCTAGCCACTGTGCTACTACATCCATTAGAATGCTAATTGCTAAAATAGCACATGTGCCTGATAATATGAGCCATGTGGATTTTGGTGAAAGAGACAAAATACAACTTTTTGCCAATGTGGACTAATTTCTGGGGAGGAACATTAGCAGGAGTGTGGTATGTGCAGATCCCAACATTTGTATTAAATTGTATTACAAGTGGCATTAAAAAGGGTCTTAAAAAATCTTAAATTCAACTTCATGGAACCTGCGGATACCCCGAACAGGCTACACAATAGGCCTTGTAACTATATTTGAGAAGTAAGAAAGAATAGCGTAATTGAAAAGACAAAAACCAGCAGTGTGCGGCACACTGAAGATTCAGTCCAGCACCTTGGGCGCGCCACTGCACCTGTCAAGCAGGTAAAACCTGTCAATGTTTTAGCAACTAGAAAAAGTCGGTTAACTTATTGTTTTTAAGTCATATTCGTTGTCGAACTATGGTAAGCAAAACCCGATGTTTGCAAAGTTTGCATTCTGCTTTTTGTTTTGGGGCGTCATCATTTTACTATGTGTTCTCCTCTCATCCCTTCCCCTCTGCTCTCCTCCCTTCCCCTCCTCCTCCTCCTCCTCCTCCTCCTCCCCTCCCCTCGCCTCTCTTCCACTTTCAAAGATTTGACCGAGTTGAGTTTGAGTTTATTTTTATTTTTACAGGGACAGTGCACATTGATCAACGTTTCAGTAAAAGTGCCGGTTTTAGCCAGCCGGTTAATTTTCAACCGCAGTCCCTGGGCAGGTTATTAAAAACAATTACAATATAGACAATAGCAACATAGAACAAGCAAGACAGAGCAACATAGGACAAGCAAGACATATCATACAGACAGAGCAACATAGGACAAGCAAGACGTAGCATACAGACAGAGCAACATAGAACAAAAAGCAGCAAGACAAAATTCATAAAAGCAACAAAGTGTTTCCACACCTCACAAGCTACAGACAACAGATAACATGGAAAGCGTCCAACACACAGCTAGGGACCATGTTCACAAATCTGATTGACCTTTAGCCATGTCTTCAAGCATTTTGTGAAAGTGTGATATGTGGTGCAGTTATGTGTGTCTGATGGCAGTGTATTCCAGACATGGGAAGCTCTCACAGAGAATGCAGATTTACTAAAGGTGCTTTTCCTTAGGGGAACTATACAGTCACCTCTCATGGCAGACCTTGTGGATCTGCTGCCATATGTCTGGGTTTTCTGTTTAACAAAAATATTGAGTGGAGGGGGAGCCAGGCCATTAAGGATCTTGAATACAAGACATGCGTCGGTGTATTGCACAAGATTTTCCCAACTCAAGAGCTCATGCTTTCTAAGGATGTGACAATGATGATGGCTATTGGGCTTCCTATCAAGCACTTTGAGAGCCTGTTTGTAGACAGACTGGATAGGTTTTAATGTTGTACAGCAAGTTTGGGCCCAACTAGTCAAGCAGTATGTTAAGTGGGGGAGTATCATAGAGTTGAAGTACAGTTTTGCTACCTCTGTAGTCAAACAATTTCGTATAAATCGGAAATTAGCTAGGTTGAATTTAGTTATTTGAATTACCTTTTTCACATGCTTTTTAAAAGAGAGGTTGGAATCAAGTATGATGCCAAGGTACTTAAAATCGGATACCACCTGGAGCTTCTCCTGACACATAGACATCTGGCTCAGTAGCATCTGTTGCCCTCTTTGTGAAGAACATGCAAACAGTTTTTTTCACATTGAGATGCAAACACGAGTCACTGAGCCACTTTGTAACCTGGACCATTACAGTAGTGAGTTCTTGTGCAGCTTGTTGTTTGCTCTTTGCATGCACATATATCACTGTATCATCTGCATACATTTGAACTTCAGACCCAGTACAGACAGAAGGCAGATCTTTAATGTACAGGCTGAACAGGAGGGGCCCCAGTATTGACCCTTGGGGCACGCCCACATCTAAGCTACGAGTGGGCGACAGCTCATTGCTCACTCTGACACACTGAGTTCTGCCTTCAAGGTATGATTTCATCCATCTCAAGGCATCAGGGGAAAAGTTGAACTTGGACAATTTTGTGATGAGAATCTCATGGTTAACAGTATCAAAAGCCTTCCTTAGGTCCAGAAACACAGCCCCAACAGCACCCCCTTTGTCCATCTTGGACTTCACATTTTCCAGAAGAAAGCAGTTGGCCGTTTCTGTGGAGTGTTTCGCTCTGAAGCCAAACTGCATGGAGTGTAATGTGAAGGGGCTGTTGTTGAGGTGGGCAATCAGTTGTTCTGCTACACACTTTTCAACAACCTTTGACACCACAGGTAGTATACTAATGGGCCTGTAGTTACTCACGTCAGCAGGGTCGCCTGATTTAAAGATGGCCGTTATTATGGCCGACTTCCATACCCTTGGAAACACACCGAGACCAATTGATGTGTTGGTGACCTTAGTAATGGGGCCAATGAGTGACTCTTTGTAGTTTTTAAGAAAGGTAGAGTCCATCCCAAACACATCTTTGGCTTTAGAGTTCTTTAGTGAGCTAATCACCTTGTTCACCTTTGACTCAGAAACCTCCCTTATGATGAAGACAGGTTGAGTGTCATTCACTAGCACTGAGCCCAAGAAACCAGTGGAGGGGTTCTGTGTCAGTACCCTGACAGAGTCAATAAAGTAGGAATTGAAGGCTATTGCTATTTCGACTGCATCCTGTGTTAGATTGTTATTCACCATGATTTCTAGTCTTTTTGCAGTGTTACTATGGTCTTTCCCTGTTAACTTTTTTAGATTCTCCCATATCAATTTAGAATTTCCCTTTGCTTCACCAATTATGTTAATAAAAAAGTTTGCCTTGGCCTGTCTGATTTCTTTCATCACCTTATTTCTCAACATGGTAAACCTACGTCTGTCATGCTCTAATTTAGATTTTAGGGCTATTTTTAGAGCATAATCTCGTTCTTTCATCAATTTCCAGATTTCTCCATTTAGCCAAGGAAGAGTGCTCTTTTGGCCAGGTTTGGATTTGATTTTCTTTAGGAAGCCATTTATTGTAGTCTGGATTGTGGATAGAAACACCTGACTATCAGCTTCCACGTCTGTATAGGACAAGAGATCATTCCAGTTTATTCCCTTAATTGCTTTTTCAAAATAGTTTAATTCACTCTTAGGTATTCTGAGTTGATCCGGCTTTCTAACAGTAGAGAGGTTAAACCTGCTCTTAGACAGCTTTCTGGCTATAAGTGTCAGATTATGATCAGACAGCCTAGTAACCATATTGAATGATTTAGTCACTCGCTCTGGTTTATTACTGAACACCAAATCAATCTGTGTTTTAGAGCAAAGTCACCCTGGTTGGCCCTTTAACTAGCTGTGTAAGGTCAAAGGTATTAGTGATCCGTTTGAGGGTTTTCCTACAACACTTGTCTTCATAATTAATGTTAAAATCTCCCATTAAGATGACCTCTTTCCCAAAATCACATTCCCTAAGCATGGTATTAAACTGATCAAAAAACACACTTTTGGTGGAAGGTGGCCTATACATTCCAATGAGGGTAAAAGACATTTGGGGAGACAGTGTAAAGTTCAGGCCGATACATTCTAGTTCATTATCACATGACCACTCAATTTGTTTACATCGGATATGTTCTTTAATGTAAATCATCACACCCCCTCCTCTTCCTTCAATCCTGTCTCTCCTGAAAACATTGTAGCCAGGCACAATCAAAGCAGCATATGGAGAGTGTTTATGGAGCCATGTCTCTGAGAGGCAGAGAAAGTCAAGGTTGGAGTCTGTGAGTAGATGTTGAATTTGATCACTTTTTGGAATGACACTACGAATGTTCAAGTGCCCCCCTAGTAGTCCCTTGGGCTTAGCTCGTGGGTCCCAGATGACTCGAGAGTGTTGACACAAGTTACATTTTCTGTGTTTTCTGACGCCTGGGTTTAGGCCGTTTTGTTTCGTTTTGATTAGGGGCAGTTCGGTAGCGCAATTAACAATCCCTCCCGCCTGCACTGGATGCGGGGAACTAATTAAAATAGCTTGCGTACCAGAAGCAGAGTCAGGGATCGCATATAGCGACTCTGGTATGTTTGAAGAGTCAAAATCTATCCTGGGGCCGGGTGAGTCGAGAGAAACCATAGGACCATAGCACTCACCCACCTCCACAGCGGCGACGACCAGTGGACGAGGCCATCCACGGCTCTCCACTCCGGTGCGTATCACTGGCTCGGTGATATTGGGCCCAGGATTGAGTTGTACATCCCCGGAGAGCAGGAGGGTAGTGAACAGGTAGTTTAACAGTTTCCGATAAATGTTGGACTTGTGTTTGTTACGCCTAAGCGGTTCAGTAGAATAAGGAGCGAGGTAGACTTGGCCATTATTCAGAACATTATGGTATGCTGTGTACTGTCCGCTCCCGTGGATCGGTGAACCAATGTGTTTGGTGTTGATATTCTCCGGTAGTAGACTGATTGTGTCATCCCAGCAAGGACGCACTGAGATTATCAGTAGAGCAGCTACATAACTGACAATCATGGCAGAGTACTGGAGATAAAACACATAATTGCGCTTTAACTCTTTGCATGAGTTACTTAGCTGGGATTGGCGTACACCTGATGGTTTAGATAAAATTACAGCATTCGAATGAGAAGCGGCACCTGCCGCACCACCCTGTCTTCCGTTCGCCATTTTGTCCGTCCGACTGTGCAACAACTGCATCATTCGTTGCAGTTAATATAAGGAAACCAGTTTATGTAAATAAGTTAATAAGGCCCTAATCTATGGATTTCACATGGGTGGGGAGGAGCCAGGCCCAGCCAATCAGAGATTTCCCCCACAAAAGGGCTTTACTACAGTTGGAATACTCCTCAGCAACCTGTGTCATTGTGTTGTGTGACAAAACTGCCAATTTTAGAGTGGCCTTTTATTGTCCCCAGCACAAGGTGCACCTGTGTAATGGCCATGCTGTTTAAACAGCTTCTTGATATGCCACACCTGGCAGGTGGATGGATTATCTTGGCATAGTAGAAATTCTCCTTAACAGGGATGTAAAACACATTTATGTACATTTTAGAGAAATACGCTTTATGTGCTTATTTAATGTATCTGTTGTGATTTTTTTTTTTAACTCATGAAACCAACACTTTACATGTTGCGTTTATATTTCTGCTCAGTATAATTTCACACATAACAGATCAAACCAATGAAGTAGAAGTATGATGAGTGAGGTGAAGTAAACAATGTATAATTATGTAATCACCAATTGTGAATGAAGAACAAGGCAGACGGTTCTATTGTATCGATCTATTCAAATTATAATATCAAAACAGTATGTACCCTATATCAGTCCAGCGAAGTAGTTTTATCAGTCTCTTTGTGGTTTACTGGTAGTGCACAGTGAGAGCGTGCGTAATTTACAATGGCAAGAAGCCCAAGACCAATGGATGCACGTGCTGCTACAAAATCTGAATGAAAATGACTCCGATGGAAGAAATGAATCATGACATCTCTGATGATTATTCTTCTGATTCTGATTCTGAGCCTCAGCTTTGAACGTCCTAAACGCACAAAAAAAAAACAGAACCGTGCGCAATGAGCAAGCTGCTCGTGCCACAACCAACAGGGTTGGGGAGTTACCGATGACATGTAATACGTAACATATAAGGGATTACAACACAACAAACCGTAACTGTAATCCGTTACGTTACCAGCAAAAATATTGTGTTCAGATTACAGATACTTTTGAAAAACTAGACGTTTACCTCAATGATTACTTTTAAATTCAGAAAGGATGTTTGCGACTCTAAAAACTTTGACACTTCTCTGTTTTCTCAATGACATTGAAATCAGCATTGACAAAAAAAGGCGCAAATTTAAATTTGTTCTACCTGAGTGAGTCAGACCGCAAATCAGAGACCACTGTGATGACACACCAAATGATGACCACCAATCAGAGACCACTGCATCAAATGTGTTTGCTGGATCGCGGCAAAAGAGCAGGAATATACTGTTTTTTAGGCTACAGTCCAAGCAATGCTTTCCAATGGTGCGACTGCTGTCTGCATCAAAGATTATCCCACTTGAATAAACGCTTGAAGGTAATGTACTGTGCATTGCGCATCTACATAGCGCATTGATGTGAACCACACTGCTGCTCTCTCATCTAGCTATTTGCGCCTATTTGCGTCTTACGGTTTGTGGTTGTTGTGGATGGCTGTCCACAAATATAAATGTGTATTTGAACCCAATAATGGTTGAATTCAAGAAGTTTCATTGTTTTTGAAACCAGTGGACAGGCAGTGAAAAAAATGCGCTCTTGCAACAGCTGTATAGTGCGGATCCCAGCCTATGGAACAACAGCTGTATAGTGCGGATCCCAGCCAAGGGAATAAAAGTGGGTCTTTTATTGCTCAGTCTAATTCATGCTGATAAAAAAATACATCCATAGACCTAATGGACACATGTTCAAACTCGCACACTTTTGATAGAATTAAAGGGGCAATCTGTAGTTGCTGAATCCATGTTTTGAATTGTATATATATATATCCATATATATATATATATATATATATATATATCCATTGATTCTTGAAGAATATAACTTATAAATCCCTCATGAGTTTAGTTCAACTGTCATAACACCGTATAGCCTCATAACATGGTTAAAACTATAATGTTGATATCATGGATGGTCAGTCCTGTATAGCCTCATAACATGGTTATAACTATAATGTTGACGTCATGGATCAACATCCTTGCATCCATAGCTCTGGCCCATCCCTCAGTTTTTTTGTTTTTTTTACCAAAACAGAGGCGGGGCGTCCATGTTGTTATTGTTTCCATCTGTGGATGGGCTCCCGAATGGCGCAGCGGTCTAAGGCACTGCTTCTCAGTATTAGAGACACTACAGTCACCCTGGGTTGAATCCAGGCTGTATCACAACCGTCCGTGATTGGGAGTCCCGTAGGCCGGCGCACAATTGGCCAAGCGTCGTCCGGGCTTGACCGGTGTAGGCCGTCAACATAAATAAGAATGTGTTCTTAATTGACTTGCCTGGTTTATTAATAAAGATTGAATTACAAATAAAAAATGTAAATAGTTTAATATTATCAAGATATGAAAGTGTCACCAGCAAAAAGGTCAACAATAGACCTATAGCAAATGCAGCATATGACATTCATTTTTCACATGTAAATATCACTTTTCAGTAGGGCTCAAAGATTGCCATTCCATGAGCGCAGCGTGTATTTTTCAACTGGAATCAGTGAGAGCCCAAATCAGTTCTCCATGACAACAAAATCATAAACAACAGAGTGGGGCTGGTTCTGGGGTCATGCTCAGGTTAAACAATTTGGCTAATTTTTTACTTTCATATTTCCAAGTCCTATTCTTGGGGGATAACATTTATTGGAATGACTGGAATTAGGTTAGACTTTTGGTTTTTAAATGTAAAGATACAATTTAATCGTATGATTTATTATATGTAGTAGAAAACGATGGGTTAGAAGAAGCCTACACAACCAACCCATAAAGTAAAATGTAACATCCATATATGACCAGCTATGTGAAACTTTAACATTGATTTATTCTGCGATAGATGTCGTTCAATTGGTAACATACATTTTTTGTCTTCTTCTAATGCCTCTTAAGGGGAAAGTTATCTAAAAGTAACTGCATGTAATCAGGTTACGTTACTGAGTTACATTACTGATTTAAAATGTTGGACAGGTAACTAGTTAACGGTTTACAATTAGAAAGTAACCTACCCAACGCTGACCACCAAAACGAAACGATGAAACAGTAACGAGGAAGTGACGGCACAGTTTTAGATAGAACAAGCCGGTGACAATAATACAGGCCGATTATCAAAATGTCTTCACTGAGAGAGCAGGTCGTCAAGCAAAAACGGACTCGCCAGCTTTCGTTGTTTATGTAACATGGACATGATCCAAATGATGACATTGTGTGAAGACGCACAAGCTGACATTAATTATTTATTTATTTTTGACTGCAGTCATATCAATACTTATATATATATATATATATTTTAATGCCGTTATTTATCAAGCACACTTGGTGTGTATAATGATGTTTAGGCTAATGATGTTTCACAAATTGTTACCGTGTGTTTTACTGGTTGGTATTTTTTTTAAATATTTTAAATATATATATAATGTATATATACATTACTGTTACACAGTAACATATTTGTCTTTTATATGTATATATATGTATATATATATATTATGAATATATATATTTACTGTGTTCCAACACACATGCTTTCTCTGTCATTGGGGTGGCAGGGTAGCGAGTTCAAACCTCCGAGCTGACAAGGTACAAATCTATCGTTCTACCCCTGAACAGGCAGTTAACCCACTGTTCCTAGGCTGTCATTGAAAATAAGCATTTGTTCTTAACTGACTTGCCTGGTAAAATAAATAAAACAATAGTTGTAACAAAGGAGCTACCGTGAATACAATTGATTGAACACTCCACATTTTTTTTTTTACATATAGCCTACAGTAACAAACAAATTAAAACGCTATTGTTATTATTTAAAAATATATTTGTTTGTATTCTAGTGTTAATCTAAGACCTTCATAAACACAACCAAATTATAATTTTCTTTTGCGATAACATATATGAAATGTATGAATTCCACTGTTAGAATGATTGCTCATTAGCCTGAAGGGAGATTGTAATAACAAATATAATTCAGAAAACATTTATGATTTTTATTTTGTTTTTACATAATAACCATATACAATTTCAGTAGCACAGACAGGTGTCACGTGTCATAATTATTATTAGTATTTTTTAAATATATAATATACATACATACACACACATTTGCGACTTTATCAATCAATTTGCTTGTTTATGGGTTGTTGTTGAGTGTATGTGTGTGTGTGTGTAAGGGTTGGATGTGTGTAGAGTCAGTGCAAACAGTCTCTAAGGGGAGACAACCAGGTTAGCTGTGCAGGGAGACAACCATGTTAGCTGTTCAGCAGTTTGATGGCCCGGTGGCCTGCTGGTAGAAGCTGTCTTGGAGCCTATTGGTCCAAAACCTGACGCTCCGGGTACCAGATGGTAAGACAGTGAACAACCCATGGCTCGGTGAGGGCACGGCGCTCGTCCCCAATGATGTATTGGGCCGTCCTCATCACCCTCTGTAGAGCAATTGCGGTTGAAGACGATGCTGTTGCCGAACCAGGGAGGTCGGTCAAGATGCTCTCGATGGTGCAGCTGTAGAACTTCTTGAGGATCTTAGGGGCCAAATCTCTTCCTGATGTTGAAGAGACGCCGGTGCAATTTCTTCACCACGGTGTTTGATTGGTCCATGTCAGGTCCTCTACAATGTGGATTGGTTGATTTGTCAGGTGCAACTTCTTCACCACGGTGTCTGATTGGTTGATTTGTCAGGTCCTCTACGATGTGCACGAAGAGGGAACTTAAAAACTGTTTAGTAGGCTAAGCAAACTTCTACCCATGCAGACGTTATTTACCCTGCTGTACTTAACATTGCATGAAATCACACTTTTAGGGACAGCTTGACATGTGAAGGGTTTTGTGTGCGAGGTGCAGGAATGAATCTCTTCCTTCGGATCAGTGCTGTTTGAATTTCCCAAGGACTTCTAGGTTAATAGTGGAGACTGCTTTTTCTGTTCTACAATTTTGACATGATGGCCCTTGGAGATAATTGAAATTCTCTTGATGAATTCATTATTCCTAGAAAAATAATATGATGTGAGTTTCATTTCATTGCTGCTCTGTTACTGAAGGAAAACAATTTGGACTTTGATGTGTTGCCCAAGCAAATCCGTCCGTTCCTTCCCCCTTTCCAGTTACCTCCCACTCACTCGTTTCTGTTCTGCGGGTGCTTTGCGGCGGTATGTCTGTCTCTCTGAATTTTTTGGCGGTGGCACCAGTAAGCAGTTTCCCCCCCCGCATATTGGAAGTGCTGGGTTATTGTGCCCCCAGAACGCAGCTGAAATCTGCTCCAGTCAGAACCAGATGGCTGCGTTCACAGAACGGTCCACCATATGACATTCACACATAGGGGAGCCAGAACCATCTCCACTACTCCCCCATGCCTGCCAAGACTGGGGCGCCTCCACTTTGGGTGACTACTCAATCAGCCAAGTCCCCAAAGAGAAAAGGGCTTCAACAACAAAAAGAAAACAAAAATGTATTATTTTCAGTAGTATATCTCAAATACAATAAAAAGGCAAGTTTTGTGGAATGTGTTTAAGAGGAATGGAAAAAAACTTTGCCAAATGTACAAAGTTTATATTCCAGAAACCCTAAATTATGCTCGTGTTTGTGTGGGCATATTTCTCCACGTGAAAATTAATTCACTGTGAAAACTGTAATTCCACCCAAATTGGCAAGCAAGTGTGTATGTGGATTTTGTTTGGTGCAGATGCCTTGAGAAAGTATACACTTGTATTTTTAAGAAATCTTTTAATTTAATATATTTCTTTAAAAAAAAAAACTTTTAAAAAAACAAGAGAGGGTGTTGGGTGGATTGGGATAAAGGGAAAAGATGTGTCTCTGTGACAATTAAGTCTTCTTCTTCTACTTCTCCACAGTACTGGCGTCAGGCGGCAGGGTGGCCTAGTGGTTAGAGCGTTGGACTAGTAACCGAGCTGACAAGGTACAAATCTGTCATTCTGCCCCTGAACAGGCAGTTAACCCACTGTTCCAAGGCCGTCATTGAAAATAAGAATTTGTTCTCAACTGACTTGCCTAGTTAAATAAAGGTAAAATAAAAAATAAAAAGGTGTGCTTGGTTTCAGTGCTAGCCGTGATCCTGGCAGTGTTCTTTACCCAGATCCACCCCCCGCCCACCCCCCACCAACCCAGTGGCAGCAATTCCGCATCATCTCCTGCAGCGTGGACAGCTATGGCCTCATCCCCACTGTACATTGGAACTGGCGCTTCAGAACGCGTACAAGTCCAGGTAACTTTCGACCAAAATCCCATTTTTTAATCCCCCTTCCAGACATCCCAGTTGAAGGATAAATTAAATTAGGAGGGAATCCTCTAGTTGGAGTCCTCCAACGTGGGTTTATTTTGTCTATGTTAATAAAGCTTGAAGATACAGGGCCCGGAAATGTAGACGGGAAGACTGAGGACAGGGATATAGCATCAAAAGTGAACGGGGAATCAAACCGCCAACTTCCTGGACACGTGTGTTCAGAGGGTGGCGGCAGTGACCAACCAGGTTTCTGGGAAAACCAGACAATCTTGGGAAAATTACCGGTGGTTCATTAAACCTAATTTAGCATATGCTACTGCACTACAGCTGGATTGTCTTATATTCCTCATGTTCTGGGGA
>NC_088212.1:5384972-5420648 GCF_036934945.1 Oncorhynchus masou masou | reverse complement strand
GGGAAATCTCTGATTGGCTGGGCCCCATGGCTGGGCCCTCCCCATGGCTGGGGAAAATCTCTGATTGGCTGGGCCCCATGGCTGGGGGAAATCTCTGATTGGCTGGGCCCCATGGCTGGGCCCTCCCCATGGCTGGGGGAAATCTCTGATTGGCTGGGCCCCATGGCTGGGCCCTCCCCATGGCTGGGCCCTCCCCATGGCTGGGGGAAATCTCTGATTGGCTGGGCCTGGCTCCTCCCCACCCATGTGAAATCCATAGATTAGGGCCTTATTAACTTATTTACATAAACTGGTTTCCTTATATTAACTGCAACGAATGATGCAGTTGTTGCACAGTCGGACGGACAAAATGGCGAACGGAAGACAGGGTGGTGCGGCAGGTGCCGCTTCTCATTCGAATGCTGTAATTTTATCTAAACCATCAGGTGTACGCCAATCCCAGCTAAGTAACTCATGCAAAGAGTTAAAGCGCAATTATGTGTTTTATCTCCAGTACTCTGCCATGATTGTCAGTTATGTAGCTGCTCTACTGATAATCTCAGTGCGTCCTTGCTGGGATGACACAATCAGTCTACTACCGGAGAATATCAACACCAAACACATTGGTTCACCGATCCACGGGAGCGGACAGTACACAGCATACCATAATGTTCTGAATAATGGCCAAGTCTACCTCGCTCCTTATTCTACTGAACCGCTTAGGCGTAACAAACACAAGTCCAACATTTATCGGAAACTGTTAAACTACCTGTTCACTACCCTCCTGCTCTCCGGGGATGTACAACTCAATCCTGGGCCCAATATCACCGAGCCAGTGATACGCACCGGAGTGGAGAGCCGTGGATGGCCTCGTCCACTGGTCGTCGCCGCTGTGGAGGTGGGTGAGTGCTATGGTCCTATGGTTTCTCTCGACTCACCCGGCCCCAGGATAGATTTTGACTCTTCAAACATACCAGAGTCGCTATATGCGATCCCTGACTCTGCTTCTGGTACGCAAGCTATTTTAATTAGTTCCCCGCATCCAGTGCAGGCGGGAGGGATTGTTAATTGCGCTACCGAACTGCCCCTAATCAAAACGAAACAAAACGGCCTAAACCCAGGCGTCAGAAAACACAGAAAATGTAACTTGTGTCAACACTCTCGAGTCATCTGGGACCCACGAGCTAAGCCCAAGGGACTACTAGGGGGCACTTGAACATTCGTAGTGTCATTCCAAAAAGTGATCAAATTCAACATCTACTCACAGACTCCAACCTTGACTTTCTCTGCCTCTCAGAGACATGGCTCCATAAACACTCTCCATATGCTGCTTTGATTGTGCCTGGCTACAATGTTTTCAGGAGAGACAGGATTGAAGGAAGAGGAGGGGTGTGATGATTTACATTAAAGAACATATCCGATGTAAACAAATTGAGTGGTCATGTGATAATGAACTAGAATGTATCGGCCTGAACTTTACACTGTCTCCCCAAATGTCTTTTACCCTCATTGGAATGTATAGGCCACCTTCCACCAAAAGTGTGTTTTTTGATCAGTTTAATACCATGCTTAGGGAATGTGATTTTGGGAAAGAGGTCATCTTAATGGGAGATTTTAACATTAATTATGAAGACAAGTGTTGTAGGAAAACCCTCAAACGGATCACTAATACCTTTGACCTTACACAGCTAGTTAAAGGGCCAACCAGGGTGACTTGTTGCTCTAAAACACAGATTGATTTGGTGTTCAGTAATAAACCAGAGCGAGTGACTAAATCATTCAATATGGTTACTAGGCTGTCTGATCATAATCTGACACTTATAGCCAGAAAGCTGTCTAAGAGCAGGTTTAACCTCTCTACTGTTAGAAAGCCGGATCAACTCAGAATACCTAAGAGTGAATTAAACTATTTTGAAAAAGCAATTAAGGGAATAAACTGGAATGATCTCTTGTCCTATACAGACGTGGAAGCTGATAGTCAGGTGTTTCTATCCCACAATCCAGACTACAATAAATGGCTTCCTAAAGAAAATCAAATCAAACCTGGCCAAAAAGCACTCTTCCTTGGCTAAATGGAGAAATCTGGAAATTGATGAAAGAACGAGATTATGCTCTAATAGCCCTAAAATCTAAATTAGAGCATGACAGAGCGTGAGTTTACCATGTTGAGAAATAAGGTGATGAAAGAAATCAGACAGGCCAAGGCAAACTTTTTTTATTAACATAATTGGTGAAGCAAATAGGAAATTCTAAATTGATATGGGAGAATCTAAAAAAGTTAACAGGGAAAGACCATAGTAACACTGCAAAAAGACTAGAAATCATGGTGAATAACAATCTAACACAGGATGCAGTCGAAATAGCAATAGCCTTCAATTCCTACTTTATTGACTCTGTCAGTACTGACACAGAACCCCTCCACTGGTTTCTTGGGCTCAGTGCTAGTGAATGACACTCAACCTGTCTTCATCATAAGGGAGGTTTCTGAGTCAAAGGTGAACAAGGTGATTAGCTCACTAAAGAACTCTAAAGCCAAAGATGTGTTTGGGATGGACTCTACCTTTCTTAAAAACTACAAAGAGTCACTCATTGGCCCCATTACTAAGGTCACCAACACATCAATTGGTCTCGGTGTGTTTCAAAGGGTATGGAAGTCGGCCATAATAACGGCCATCTTTAAATCAGGCGACCCTGCTGACGTGAGTAACTACAGGCCCATTAGTATACTACCTGTGGTGTCAAAGGTTGTTGAAAAGTGTGTAGCAGAACAACTGATTGCCCACCTCAACAACAGCCCCTTCACATTACACTCCATGCAGTTTGGCTTCCAGAGCGAAACACTCCACAGAAACGGCCAACTGCTTTCTTCTGGAAAATGTGAAGTCCAAGATGGACAAAGGGGGTGCTGTTGGGGCTGTGTTTCTGGACCTAAGGAAGGCTTTTGATACTGTTAACCATGAGATTCTCATCACAAAATTGTCCAAGTTCAACTTTTCCCCTGATGCCTTGAGATGGATGAAATCATACCTTGAAGGCAGAACTCAGTGTGTCAGAGTGAGCAATGAGCTGTCGCCCACTCGTAGCTTAGATGTGGCGTGCCCCAGGGTCAATACTGGGGCCCCTCCTGTTCAACCTGTACATTAAAGATCTGCCTTCTGTCTGTACTGGGTCTGAAGTTCAAATGTATGCAGATGATACAGTGATATATGTGCATGCAAAGAGCAAACAACAAGCTGCACAAGAACTCACTACTGTAATGGTCCAGGTTACAAAGTGGCTCAGTGACTCGTGTTTGCATCTCAATGTGAAAAAAACTGTTTGCATGTTCTTCACAAAGAGGGCAACAGATGCTACTGAGCCAGATGTCTATGTGTCAGGAGAGAAGCTCCAGGTGGTATCCGATTTTAAAGTACCTTGGCATCATACTTGATTCCAACCTCTCTTTTAAATAAGCATGTGAAAAAGGTAATTCAAATAACTAAATTCAACCTAGCTAATTTCCGATTTATGACGAAATTGTTTGACTACAGAGGTAGCAAAACTGTACTTCAACTCTATGATACTCCCCCCATAACATACTGCTTGACTAGTTGGGCCCAAACTTGCTGTACAACATTAAAACCTATCCAGTCTGTCTACAAACAGGCTCTCAAAGTGCTTGACAGGAAGCCCAATAGCCATCATCATTGTCACATCCTTAGAAAGCATGAGCTCTTGAGTTGGGAAAATCTTGTGCAATACACCGACGCATGTCTTGTATTCAAGATCCTTAATGGCCTGGCTCCCCCTCCACTCAATATTTTGTTAAACAGAAAACCCAGACATATGGCAGCAGATCCACAAGGTCTGCCATGAGAGGTGACTGTATAGTTCCCCCTAGGGAAAAGCACCTTTAGTAAATCTGCATTCTCTGTGAGAGCTTCCATGTCTGGAATACACTGCCATCAGACACATAACTGCACCACATATCACACTTTCACAAAATGCTTGAAGACATGGCTAAAGGTCAATCAGATTTGTGAACATGGTCCCTAGCTGTGTGTTGGACGCTTTCCATGTTATCTGTTGTCTGTAGCTTGTGAGGTGTGGAAACACTTTGTTGCTTTTATGAATTTTGTCTTGCTGCTTTTTGTTCTATGTTGCTCTGTCTGTATACTACGTCTTGCTTGTCCTATGTTGCTCTGTCTGTATGATATGTCTTGCTTGTCCTATGTTGCTCTGTCTTGCTTGTTCTATGTTGCTATTGTCTATATTGTAATTGTTTTAATAACCTGCCCAGGGACTGCGGTTGAAAATTAACCGGCTGGCTAAAACCGGCACTTTTACTGAAACGTTGATCAATGTGCACTGTCCCTGTAAAAATAAAAATAAACTCAAACTCAACTCGGTCAAATCTTTGAAAGTGGAAAGAGGCGAGGGGAGGAGGAGGAGGAGGAGGAGGAGGAGGGAAGGGAGGAGAGCAGAGGGAAGGGATGAGAGGAGAACACATAGTAAAATGATGACGCCCCAAAACAAAAGCAGAATGCAAACTTTGCAAACATCGGGTTTTGCTTACCATAGTTCGACAACGAATATGACTTAAAAACAATAAGTTAACCGACTTTTTCTAGTTGCTAAAACATTGACAGGTTTTACCTGCTTGACAGGTGCAGTGGCGCTCGCCCAAGGTGCTGGACTGAATCTTCAGTGTGCCGCACACTGCTGGTTTTTGTCTTTTCAATTACGCTATTCTTTCTTACTTCTCAAATATAGTTACAAGGCCTATTGTGTAGCCTGTTAGGGGTATCCATGAGGTTCCATGAAGTTGAATTTAAGATTTTTTTTAAGACCCTTTTTAATGCCACTTGTAATACAATTTAATACAAATGTTGGGATCTGCACATACCACACTCCTGCTAATGTTCCTCCCCAGAAATTAGTCCACATTGGCAAAAAGTTGTATTTTGTCTCTTTCACCAAAATCCACATGGCTCATATTATCAGGCACATGTGCTATTTTAGCAATTAGCATTCTAATGGATGTAGTAGCACAGTGGCTAGGCTATATATGGCTAATGGATGTAGTAGCACAGTGGCTAGGCTATATATGGCTAATGGATGTAGTAGCATAGTGGCTAGGCTATATATGGCTAATGGATGTAGTAGCATGGTGGCTAGGCTATAGAAGGCTAATGGATGTAGTAGCATGGTGGCTAGGCTATAGATGGCTAATGGATGTAGTAGCATGGTGGCTAGGCTATAGATGGCTAATGGATGTAGTAGCATAGTGGCTAGGCTATAGATGGCTAATGGATGTAGTAGCATAGTGGCTAGGCTATAGAAGGCTAATGGATGTAGTAGCATGGTGGCTAGGCTATATATGGCTAATGGATGTAGTAGCATGGTGGCTAGGCTATATATGGCTAATGGATGTAGTAGCATAGTGGCTAGGCTATAGAAGGCTAATGGATGTAGTAGCATGGTGGCTAGGCTATAGAGGCTAATGGATGTAGTAGCATGGTGGCTAGGCTATAGATGGCTAATGGATGTAGTAGCATGGTGGCTAGGCTATAGATGGCTAATGGATGTAGTAGCATGGTGGCTAGGCTATATATGGCTAATGGATGTAGTAGCATGGTGGCTAGGCTATATATGGCTAATGGATGTAGTAGCATGGTGGCTAGGCTATAGATGGCCGTTCAATGCTACCGTTGAATGTACGCCAAATAAAAATGTGATTCACATTTATTTTCCAACGGAGCTATACATTTGTTTTTGTTTTTTCTCGCCTGAGTAGCCTCGTTTCACTGGCAAAAAAATGAAACTATCTAGTGTTCAGTGTTCCGCGAAATAACAACACAATGTCAAATACAGGAAGCCTAGTCAAATAATTAACATCCAATCACATTAACCGTTACACATCCAATAGCATTAATCGTTACTCATCCAATCGCGTTAACCGTTACTCATCCAATCGCGTTAACCGTTACTCATCCAATCGCGTTAACCGTTACTCATCCAATCGCGTTAACCGTTACTCATCCAATCGCGTTAACCGTTACTCATCCAATCACGTTAACCGTTACTCATCCAATCACGTTAACCGTTACTCATCCAATCACGTTAACCGTTACTCATCCAATCACGTTAACCGTTACTCATCCAATCACGTTAACCGTTACTCATCCAATCACGTTAACCGTTACTCATCCAATCCGTTAACCGTTACTCATCCAATCACGTTAACCGTTACTCAGCCAATCACGTTAACCGTTACTCATCCAATCACATTAACCGTTACTCTCTACTTGGGAAACCTTCACTCTTGCGCCGACATTTAGAAATGAAACTTAACAAAAAAGAAGAAAAAATAAGCCACAGGAGTTTTGAGTGAGAATAAAGACTTTCGAGTAGTAACACATGTATAACAGCAACAGATACCATTAATAAGAAGGGACTAGAAAACGTCTTATATGAAGAGCTACCAAGTGGCTAGGACAGGCAAGCCCCATACTATTGTGGAGGACTGGCTAGGACAGACAAGCCCCATACTATTATAGAGGAGTGGCTAGGACAGGCAAGCCCCATACTATTGTAGAGGAGTGGCTAGGACAGACAAGCCCCATACTATTATAGAGGAGTGGCTAGGACAGACAAGCCCCATACTATTAAGAGGAGTGGCTAGGACAGGCAAGCCCCATACTAGTTTAGAGGAGTGGCTAGGACAGACAAGCCCCATACTATTATAGAGGAGTGGCTAGGACAGACAAGCCCCATACTATTGTAGAGGACTGGCTAGGACAGACAAGCCCCATACTATTGTAGAGGACTGGCTAGGACAGACAAGCCCCATACTATTGTGGAGGAGTGGCTAGGACAGACAAGCCCCATACTATTGTGGAGGAGTGGCTAGGACAGACAAGCCCCATACTATTGTAGAGGACTGGCTAGGACAGACAAGCCCCATACTATTGTGGAGGAGTGGCTAGGACAGACAAGCCCCATACTATTGTAGAGGAGTGGCTAGGACAGACAAGCCCCATACTATTATAGAGGAGTGGCTAGGACAGACAAGCCCCATACTATTGTGGAGGACTGGCTAGGACAGACAAGCCCCATACTAGTTTAGAGGAGTGGCTAGGACAGACAAGCCCCATACTATTATAGAGGAGTGGCTAGGACAGACAAGCCCCATACTATTGTGGAGGACTGGCTAGGACAGACAAGCCCCATACTAGTTTAGAGGAGTGGCTAGGACAGACAAGCCCCATACTATTATAGAGGAGTGGCTAGGACAGAGAAGCCCCATACTATTATAGAGGAGTGGCTAGGACAGACAAGCCCCATACTATTTTAGAGGAGTGGCTAGGACAGACAAGCCCCATACTATTATAGAGGAGTGGCTAGGACAGAGAAGCCCCATACTATTGTGGAGGAGTGGCTAGGACAGACAAGCCCCATACTATTGTGGAGGAGTGGCTAGGACAGACAAGCCCCATACTATTGTGGAGGAGTGGCTAGGACAGACAAGCCCCATACTATTGTGGAGGAGTGGCTAGGACAGACAAGCCCCATACTATTGTAGAGGACTGGCTACGACAGACAAGCCCCATACTATTGTAGAGGACTGGCTACGACAGACAAGCCCCATACTATTGTGGAGGAGTGGCTACGACAGACAAGCCCCATACTATTGTGGAGGAGTGGCTAGGACAGACAAGCCCCATACTATTGTGGAGGAGTGGCTAGGACAGACAAGCCCCATACTATTGTGGAGGAGTGGCTAGGACAGACAAGCCCCATACTATTGTGGAGGAGTGTCTAGGACAGACAAGCCCCCATACTATTGTAGAGGAGTGGCTGGGACAGACAAGCCCCATACTATTGTAGAGGAGTGGCTGGGACAGACAAGCCCCATACTATTGTGGAGGAGTGGCTAGGACAGACAAGCACAATACTATTGTGGAGGACTTAATTCTTCCTGCTGCCGTGGATATGGCTGGGACAATACTGGGGGAAAAGGCCCCAAAAATCTATACAGACAATGTCTTCATCAAACAACACTGTTTCACGATGCTTCAGTGGCATGTCAGAAGATGTTTTGAAACAATTAGTGCTTCGCATACAAAACAGTGATTTATATGTGTTACAGCTGGATGAGTCAACAGACTGGCACAGCTCCTGGTATATGTCTGTTACAGCTGGATGAGTCAACAGGCCTGGCACAGCTCCTGGTATATGTCTGTTACAGCTGGATGAGTCAACAGGCCTGGCACAGCTCCTGGTGTATGTCTGTTACAGCTGGATGAGTCAACAGATTGGCACAGCTCCTGGTATATGTCTGTTACAGTTGGATGAGTTAACAGGCCTGGCACAGCTCCTGGTATATGTCTGTTACAGCTGGATGAGTCAACAGATTGGCACAGCTCCTGGTATATGTCTGTTACAGTTGGATGAGTTAACAGGCCTGGCACAGCTCCTGGTATATGTCCGTTACAGCTGGATGAGTCAACAGGCCTGGCACAGCTCCTGGTATATGTCCGTTACAGCTGGATGAGTCAACAGGCCTGGCACAGCTCCTGGTATATGTCTGTTACAGCTGGATGAGTCAACAGGGCCTGGCACAGCTCCTGGTATATGTCTGTTACAGTTGGATGAGTCAACAGGCCTGGCACAGCTCCTGGTATATGTCTGTTACAGTTGGATGAGTCAACAGGCCTGGCACAGCTCCTGGTATATGTCTGTTTACAGCTGGATGAGTCAACAGGCCTGGGCACAGCTCTGAGTATATGTCTGTTACAGCTGGATGAGTCAACAGGCCTGGCACAGCTCCTGGTATATGTCTGTTACAGCTGGATGAGTCAACAGGCCTGGCACAGCTCTGGTATATGTCTGTTACAGCTGGATGAGTCAACAGGCCTGGCACAGCTCCTGGTATATGTCTGTTACAGCTGGATGAGTCAACAGGCCTGGCACAGCTCCTGGTATATGTCTGTTACAGCTGGATGAGTCAACAGACTGGCACAGCTCCTGGTGTATGTCTGTTACAGCTGGATGAGTCAACAGACTGGCACAGCTCCTGGTATATGTCTGTTACAGCTGGATGAGTCAACAGACTGGCACAGCTCCTGGTATATGTCTGTTACAGCTGGATGAGTCAACAGGCCTGGCACAGCTCCTGGTATATGTCTGTTACAGCTGGATGAGTCAACAGACTGGCACAGCTCCTGGTATATGTCTGTTACAGCTGGATGAGTCAACAGGCCTGGCACAGCTCCTGGTAGGTGTCTGTTACAGCTGGATGAGTCAACAGACTGGCACAGCTCCTGGTATATGTACGTTACATTTATGGTGGGTCAGTTTAGGGAAGACATCCTCTTCTGCAAACCACTAGAAACCAGGACAACAGGAGAGGATATTTTTAAGTACTGACCAGCTTTGTGACATCAAATGGACTTTGGTGTTCAAGATGTGTTGGTATCTGTACTGATGGATATGTTGGTATCTGTACTGATGGATGTGTTGGTATCTGTACTGATGGATATGTTGGTATCTGTACTGATGGATATGTTGGTATCTGTACTGATGGTGCAAAAGCTATGACAGAGAGACATAGTGGAGTGGTAACGTGTGTGCAAGCAGTTGCTCCCGACGCCACTTGGGTACACTGCAGCATCCACCGAGAGGCTCTTGCTGCCAAGGAATGCCTGACAGCTTGAATGACGTTTTGGACACTACAGTGAAAACGGTTGACTTTGTTAAAGCAAGGCCCTGAACTCTTGTGTATTTTCTGCATTATGTAATGATACGGGCAGCGACCATGTAAAGCTTTTAAAACATACAGAAGTGCGCTGGTTATCAAGGGGCAAATTATTTACACATTTTAATTGAGAGAAATTCTCTCAATCGAGGATTACATGGACTCTCTGCAACTATATTCAATGTGCTGGATCAAACTGAGGCTATGAATGAGAAGTTGGAGCTCCTCTCTGTCTGTATTTATAAGGACAACAGGTCTTTCCATATTTCCATCTAAGGTAACTGAGCTAAACGACTACCGCCCCATAGCACTCACTTCCGTCATCATGAAGTGCTTTGAGAGACTAGTCAAGGACCATATCACCTCCACCCTACCTGACTCCCTAGACCCACTCCAATTTGCTTACCGCTCAAATAGGTCCACAGACGATGCAATCTCAACCACACTGCACACTGCCCTAACCCATCTGGACAAGAGGAATACCTATGTGAGAATGCTGTTCATCGACTACAGCTCGGCATTCAACACCATAGTACCCTCCAAGCTCGTCATCAAGCTCGAGACCCTGGGTCTGACCCCGCCCTGTGCAACTGGGTACTGGACTTCCTGACGGCCCGCCCCAGGTGGTGAGGGTAGGTAACAACATCTCCTCCCCGCTGATCCTCAACACTGGGGCCCCACAAGGGTGCGTTCTGAGCCCTCTCCTGTACTCCCTGTTCACCCACGACTGCGTGGCCACGACGCCTCCAACTCAATCATCAAGTTTGCGGACGACACAACAGTGGTAGGCTTGATTACCAACAACGACGAGACGGCCTACAGGGACGAGGTGAGGGCCCTCGGAGTGTGGTGTCAGGAAAATAACCTCACACTCAACGTCAACAAAACTAAGGAGATGATTGTGGACTTCAGGAAACAGCAGAGGGAACACTATCCACATCGATGGAACAGTAGTGGAGAGAGTAGCAAGTTTTAAGTTCCTCGGCATACACATCACAGACGAACTGGGAATTGGTCCACTCACACAGACAGCATCGTGAAGAAGGCGCAGCAGCGCCTCTTCAACCTCAGGAGGCTGAAGAAATTCGGCTTGTCACCAAAAGCACTCACAAACTTCTACAGAGGCACAATCGAGAGCATCTTGGCGGGCTGTATCACCGCCTGAGTACGGCAACTGCTCCGCCCTCAACCGTAAGGCTCTCCAGAGGGTAGTGAGGTCTGCACAACGCATCATCGGGGGCAAACTACCTGCCCTCCAGGACACCTACACCACCCGATGTTACAGGAAGGCCATAAAGATCATCAAGGACATCTACCACCCGAGCCACTGCCTGTTCACCCCGCTATCATCCAGAAGGCGAGGTCAGTACAGGTGCATCAAAGCTGGGACCGAGAGACTGAAAAACAGCTTCTATCTCAAGGCCATCAGACTGTTAAACAGCCACCACTAACATTGAGTGGGTGCTGCCAACACACTGACACTGACTCAACTCCAGCCACTTTAATAATGGGAATTGATGAGAAATGTTGTAAATATATCACTAGCCACTATAAACAATGCTACCTTATATAATGTTACTTACCCTACATTATTCATCTCATATGCATACCTATATACTGTACTCTATATCATCGATTGCATCCATATGTAATACATGTATCACTAGCCACTTTAACTATGCCACTTTGTTTACATATTCATCTCACATGTATATACTGTACTCGATACCATCTACTGTATCTTGCCTATGCTGCTCTTTACCATCACTCACTCATATATCCTTATGTACATATTCTTTATCCCCTTACACTGTGTATAAGACAGTAGATTAGGAATTGTTAGTTAGATTACTTGTTGGTTATTACTGCATTGTCGGAACTAGAAGCACAAGCATTTCGCTACACTCGCATTAACATCTGCAACCATGTGTATGTGACAAATAAAATTTGATTTGATTTGTATGATTTTTTTTTTGTGCAAATGAACTCAAGTTTACGGACAATGTCCAGATGTGATACAGCTGACACTTGAGTGAGCTGGGTGCGCAATTACACAGGTACTTTCCCGAAACGGATGACACAAACAACTGGATTCGTTATCCCTTTCATGCCCCTGCCTCCAGTTCACTTACCGATATCTGAACAAGAGAGCATCGAAATTGCAACAAACGGTTCTGTGATAATTGAATTTAATCAGAAGCCAATGCCATTTCTGGAAAGGATTGCGCTCAGAGTTTTTCGCCTTGGCTAATCGCGTTGTTAAGACTGATGCCCTTTGCAACCACGTACTATGTGAGAGTTGATTCTCGCCCCCACTAACATGACAACTATATACAGGCACAGACTGTGTGTGGAAAATGATTTAAGACTGAGACTCTCTCTAATACAACCCAACATTGAGTTATTTGCATCCTTTCAAGCACACCCTTCTCATTAACCTGTGGTGAGTTATTTACAATTTTTTGAACAAATAAGGTTTTATATGTAAGACAGCTAAATAAAGAGCATGATCATTATGATATTATATTATTATTTGTGTCCCAGTCCTATAAGAGCTCTTTGTCACTTCACACGAGCTGTATTGTGTCTTTCCCACAATCACGTTTTGAAATGTTGCTCAACTGTCAGTGTTTGTTTGTTCATATCAGACAGCATCCATTCACTCTGTGTGTAAGGGGGGGGGGATGAGAGCCTGCAGCAAAACAGTGGCAGGCAGAGCTTTCATTGCAGGAAGCAGGTTAATGACTGTTGTCCAAATAATGGTTTTAGAACCAAAAACTGCTTCGGTAAAGAGGAGGAAAATGTTGTTGTCTGTAATTTACGGTTTATCGTCCCAGCTCCAGTTAGTGTTGCTGTTGTCTATCAAATTGTGTACCTTGTTCTCTCCTCTGACAAAGGCCCGGCTCATGAACATGACACGCACACACAGAGGCGTGTGTGGTTGGATAGCTCTCAACATCTTGAAAGTCTTATTTGATGTTAAAAATATATATTTGAACAATTAAGCAGCGGCACAATATAACAGAAAAAGGTAGTCAATACCGTTACATTTTTAAAGACATTTCAAGACTGGTTAAGGCCTAAATATATTTTAATTTAACACTTTTTTGTTTACTCCATGATTCCATATTTGTTCTTTCATAGTTTTGATGTCTTCACTATTTTCTACAATGTAGAAAATAGTCAAAATAAGAAAAACCCTTGAATGAGTAGGTGTGTCCAAACTTTTGACTGGTACTGTATGTTCCCTCAACACTAAGTTCCCCTTAGCCCTATGTTTCCTCAGTACTGACTGAAGCAATTTCAATAAAAATTGTCACAAATGCTCATTGTTAAAAGGTAGAAGATGCTGACAATGTTTGCATCTACATGCAGTGCATTCAGAAAGTATTCCGACCCCTTAACTTTTTCCAAAATTTGTTACGTTACAGCCTTATTCTAAAACGGATTAAATAAAATAAACCCCATAATGACATCACAATACCACATAATGACATCACAATACCCCATAATGACATCACAATACCACATATAGGAAAACGAATCTGGGAAGGGTACCAAAATGTCTGCATGATTGAAGGTCCCCAAGAACACAGCGGCCTCCATCATTCTTAAATGGAAGAAGTTTGGAACCAGCAAGACTCTTCCTAGAGCTGGCCTCCCGGCCAAATTCGAACAATTTGGGGTAGAAGGGCCTTGGTCAGGGAGGTGACCGAGGACCCGATGGTCACTCTGACCGAGCTCTCCTCTGTGGAGATGGGGAGAACCAAGATGTTACATCCTGACGTTCCCAATATGAGGCAAGTTCTAGTTTTCCTAGTGAGGAACATCATAGACGATGGGAATTCTGTGGTCGTCAACGGTGATGCAGTGCGCTCCGTCAGTGTCGTCCTCAGCATTTAGACTTGTTCCAAACTAGGGCGGCAGGGTAGCCTAGTGGTTAGAGCGTTGGACTAGTAACCGGAAGGTTGCAAGTTCAAACCCCCGAGCTGACAAGGTACAAATATGTTGTTCTGCCCCTGAACAAGGCAGTTTCCTAGCCGTCATTGAAAATAAGAATTTGTTCTTAACTGGACTTGCCTAGTTAAATAAAGGGAAAAAAATATTTTCATATTACAGGGTGATTACATTGATGACCTGTCACATTTTAAAGTCATTACTGTAAATTCTAAATATATAGTAGTGATGGAACTGAACTGTTGTATGTATATAGACATTGTTACTTAGTTAGTACTATGCTTTTTAGTCTCTTTATTGCCTCAGCCGCAATACCAGCAGCCTCTTGGGCTGGCGTTGCCACATTGTTAGGAATAGCCATATGCCTGCGTGGGAAATGTAAACAAGGCAGGGGTAAGTGAATTAAGTGTTTTTATTCTGGAGTGGAATTTTAGGAAAGTTAAACAAATAGTGATGTAGTTGTCTAGCTCAGTCACATAATTTCTTGTTTCCACTTTGATGACACTCCTAACTATAACAACCATTGCCTGATTAGCAACATCCCCTTGATGGTTGAATGTAAGCGTCCTTTTCGCGATTGTAATCTAGATGTTTTTTAATTGCCGTTTCATCAGACATCAGGGACACATTTTTTCTGTTCTCATAATTTGGACAAGGAGTTCCTGTAGTTTGAAGAAGTCCTTTAGATGTGGAGCTACGTGACTCCACGGCCTCCAACACTGTAGTCTGAAGAAGTCCTTTAGATGTGGAGCTAGTGACTCCACGGCCTCCAACACTGTAGTTTGAAGAAGTCCTTTAGATGTGGAGCTAGTGACTCCATGGCCTCCAACACTGTAGTCTGAAGAAGTCCTTTAGATGTGGAGCTAGTGACTCCATGGCCTCCAACACTGTAGTCTGAAGAAGTCCTTTAGATGTGGAGCTAGTGACTCCACGGCCTCCAACACTGTAGTTTGAAGAAGTCCTTTAGATGTGGAGCTAGTGACTCCACGGCCTCCAACACTTAGTCTGAAGAAGTCCTTTAGATGTGGAGCTAGGTGACTCCACGGCCTCCAACACTGTAGTTTGAAGAAGTCCTTTAGATGTGGAGCTAGTGACTCCACGCCTCCAACACTGTAGTTTGAAGAAGTCCTTTAGATGTGGAGCTAGTGACTCCACGGCCTCCAACACTGTAGTTTGAAGAAGTCCTTTAGATGTGGAGCTAGTGACTCCACGGCCTCCAACACTGTAGTTTGAAGAAGTCCTTTAGATGTGGAGCTCGTGACTCCATGGCCTCCAACACTGTAGTCTGAAGAAGTCCTTTAGATGTGGAGCTAGTGACTCCACGGCCTACAACACTGGATCTTGTTTTGTTCTACAAATTATAAAGAGGATAGATACGTGATGAAATCACCAGGTAATGGTACAGTCAATCTAATTAGAAGTCAACATATGCGTTATTCCAATCTATCAGATGTACTTTCGGTTAAGATGGCGTTTAGTCTTGCAGCGTGACTGCTTTGCATTTGCTTGTTATTTGTTGTGTGATTTTGACAGCTGTATTATAAATTACTTTCCAATGATCCAGTGTCACAAATTAGGGCTTCCTATTGATTGTGCAGTTCACCCTGGGATTAGCCTTGGATTGGTAAAATAATGTTAGCTAGCCATGCCTTATGCTAGATGTGTTAAACCCAGCTATTGTTTTGTTTAATTTGTCATAGCTAGCATGTTTTATCTATCAGTGATCATTGCTTTGGTGATTTGATTCGATGGGTAGTCATGGATACACTAGTCGATGGGTAGTCATGGATACACTAGTCAATGGGTAGTCATGGATACACCAGTCGATGGGTAGTCATGGATACACTGGTCGATGGGTAGTCATGGATACACTAGTCGATGGGTAGTCATGGATACACTAGTCGATGGGTAGTCATGGATACACTAGTCGATGGGTAGTCATGGATACACTAGTCGATGGGTAGTCATGGATACACCAGTCGATGGTGGTCATGGATACACCAGTCGATGGGTAGTCATGGATACACCAGTCGATGGGTAGTCATGGATACACCAGTCGATGGGTAGTCATGGATACACCAGTCGATGGGTAGTCATGGATACACTAGTCGATGGGTAGTCATGGATACACTAGTCGATGGGTAGTCATGGATACAGCACACTACTGATTACCCAGCCAACAATGTATACCTTGCAATAATTACTCAAAATCATCTTCTCATTATTTATTACATACAGTTGAAGTCGGACGTTTACATACAACTTAGGTTGGAGTCTTTTTAAAACTAGTTTTTCAAGCACTGCACAAATGTCTTGTTTTGGCAAGTCGGTTAGGACATCTACTTTGTTCATGACACAAGTAATCTTTCCAACAATTGTTTACAGGCAGATTATTTCACTTATAATTCACTGTATCACAATTCCAGAAGTTTACGTACACTAAGTTGACTGTGCCTTTAAAAAGCTTGGAAAATTCCAGAAAATGATGTCATAGCTTTAGAAGCATCTGATAGGCTAATTGACAACATTTGAGTTAATTGGAGGTGTACCTGTGGATGTATTTCAAGGCCTACCTTCACACTCAGTGCCACTTTGCTTGACATCATGGGAAAAATCAAAAGAAATCAACCAAGACCTCAGAAAAAGAATTTAGACCTCCACAAGTCTGGTACATCCTTGGGAGCAATTTACAAATGCCCTGGAAGGTTCCAATGTTCATCTGTACAAACAATAGTACGCAAGTATAAACACCATGGACCACGCAGCCGCCATACCGCTGAGGAAGGAGAGACGCGTTCTGTCTCCTAGAGATGCACGTACTCTTTGGTACGAAAGTGCAAATCAATCCCAGAACAACAGCAAAGGACCTTGTGAAGATGCTGGAGTAAACAGGTACAAAATGATCTATATCCACAATAAAACGAATCCTATATCGACATAACCTGAAAAGTCGCTCAGCAAGGAAGAAGCATTGTTTCAAAACCAGCATAAAAAGTCAGACTACGGTTTGCATCTGCACATGGGGACAAAGATCGTACTTTTGGATAAATGTCACTCTGGTCTGATGAAACATAAATAGAACTGTTTGGCCATGTATGACCATCGTTATGTTTGGAGTGAAAATGGGGAGGCTTGCAAGCCAAAGAACACCATCCCAACCCTGAAGCACGGTGGTGGCAGCATCATGTTGTGGGGGTGCTTTGCTGCAGGAGGGACTGGTGCACATCACAAAATAGATGGCATCATGAGGGAGGAAAAATATGCAGATATATTGAAGCAACATCCTAAGACATCAGTCAGGAAGTTAAAGCTTGGTCACAAATGGGTCTTTCAAATTGACAATGACCCCAGCATACTTCCAAAGTTGTGGCAAAATGGCTTAAGGACAGCAAAGTCAAGGTATTGGAGTGGCCATCACAAAGCCCTGACCCCAATCCTATAGAAAATCTGTGGAGAGAACTGAAAAAGCGTGTGCGAGCAAGGAGGCCTACAAACCTGACTCAGTTACACCAGCTCTGTCAGCAGGAATGGGCCAAAATTCACCCAATTTATTGTGGGAAGCTTGTGGAAGGCTACCCGAAACGTTTGACCAAGTTAAATCATGAAGGCTTCGCTATCAAATACTAATTGAGTGCATGTAAACTTCTGACTCACTGGGAATGTGAGAAAGAAATAGCTGAAATAAATCATTCTCTCTACTATTATTCTGACATTTCACATTCTTAAAATACAGTGGTGATCCTAACTGACCTAAGACAGGGAATTTTGACTAGATTAAATGTCAGGAATTGTGAAAAACTGAATTATTTAAAGAAGGTGTATTTGGCTAAGGTGTATGTACATTTCCAACTTCAACTGTACCTTTCAACGTCTGTTGGAAACTGAACAAGGATTATTCTCCCGTTCTCTGGACAATATTGTATTGTATTGCACATAGAAAGATGAGGCTATCTTCGTAATGACTGCAGTTATCAGTGTCTTTGACAAACACATGACATTCCAGCTCAAACAATTTCATAATCAAGCGGGGAAATTAGCTTTGCATAATGATTTGTTGTTTAAAAATATATTGCTTCCCTCCCCCTGAACAAAATCACAAATCTTTTTACAGTAAACCAGTTATTTATTGATGACATAGGTTTCTTATTGTGAAAAACAGTTGTTTCACAGGAGTTCTAGTAGTGGGCAAAACTTGTAAATATTTAATTTTTCTATTAAATTTCTAGCTATTTAAGCCAGTACATTTAAAAAAATAGTTATGAATTAGCTAGCCAGCTAGATATCTACTTGAGACAAGCTAGCTAGCTAGATATCTACTTGAGACAAGCTAGCCAGCTAGATATCTATTTGAGACAAGCTAGCCAGCTAGATATCTACTTGAGACAAGCTAGCCAGCTAGATATCTACTTGAGACAAGCTAGCCAGCTAGATATCTACTTGAGACAAGCTGACTAGCTAGATATCTACTTGAGACAAGCTAGCTAGCTAGATATCTACTTGAGAGACAAGCTAGCTAGCTAGCTAGCGCCAAGAAGAGGATGAAGACCATTTGTGCCTTAGTGAATATGCATGACACTCATTAGGAAAACGACCACTATCTAGTGTACTAAGTCCCAAAAAACAAAGTAATCTCTATAAACAATTAGTTTAAGTCCACTAAACTTAGTGCACTCTGTTTGTTATAAATTATAGTTTGGAAACAGAAAACTGTTTCTTCTTTCAGAAGAACAACCATCTCTGCAGCACTCCACCAAATAGGCCTTTATGGTAGAGTGGCCAGACGGTAGAGTGGCCAGACGGTAGAGTGGCCAGACGGTAGAGTGGCCAGACGGTAGAGTGGCCAGACGGTAGCCACTCCGCAGTAAAAGGCACATGACATCCCACTTGGAGTTTACCAAACACCTAAAGGACTCTCAGACCATGACAAACAAGATTCTCTGCTCTGATGGAAACCAAGATTGAACTCTTTTGGCCCAGGAAAGATGAACAGAGCAAAGTACAGAGAGATCCTTGATGAAAAGGTGCTCTACAGCGCTCAGGACCTCAGACTGGGGAAGAAAAGTCCAACAGGACAATTCTTACATTTATTTAACCTCTTACATCTATGGGGTAGCTATTTCATTTGGATGAAAAACGTTCCATTTTAAACAAGATATTTTGTCACAAAAAGATGCTCGACTATGCATAATTGATAGCTTTCGAAAGAAAAACACTCTGACGTGTCCAAAACTACCAAGATATTCTCTGTGCGTGCCCCAGAACGTGAGCTTCAGGCAAAACCAAGATGAGATGGCATCCAGGAAATGAGCAGGATTTTTGAGGCTCTGTTTTCCATTGTCGCCATATGGCTGTGAATGCGAGAGGAATGAGCCTGCCCTTTCTGTCGTTTCCCAAGGTGTCTGCAGCATTGTGACGTATTTGTAGGCAGATCATTGGAAGATTGACCATAAGAGACCACATTTACCAGGTGTCCGCCCGGTGTCCGCGGTGTCCGCCGCACTATTGTAAGTGGTTGTTCCACTGGATGTCAGAAGGTGAATTCACCAATTTGTAAGTCGCTCTGGATAAGAGTCGTCCCCAAATGACTTAAATGCTTTAGTCACAAACCCGGATCCGGGAATTGGGAGTTCAAGTTAACTAGGCAAGTCAGTTAATTCTTATTTTCAATGACAGCCTAGGAACAGTGGGTTAACTGCCTCAACAGGGAGTAGAATGACAGATTTGTACCTTGTCAGCTCAGGGTTTGAACTTGCAACCTTCAGGTTACTAGTCCAACACTCTAACCACTAGGCTACGCTGCCGCCTAACAATGACCCTAAGCACACTACTGTCCAGTCGTGTGGTCAGATGCCACGAAGAGGGACTTGGGAAAATTACAACTGGCCCAGAACAGGGCGTATGGCCCTTAAATGTGCACGTATAGCTAACATCAATAATATGCATGTCAATCTCTCATGGCTCAAAGTGGAGGAGAGATTGACTTCATCAGTATATTGCTTTTGTAAGAAGTGTTGACATGCTGAATGCACCGAGCCGTCTGTTTAAACTACTAGCACACAGCTCGGGCACCCCATGCATACCACACAAGACATGTCACCAGAGGTCTCTTCACAGACCCCAAGTCTAGAACAGACTATGGGAGGCACACAGTGCTACATAGAGCCGTGACTACGTGGAACTCTATTCCACAGTGCTACATAGAGCCATGACTACATGGAACTCTATTCCACAGTACTACATAGAGCCATGACTACATGGAACTCTATTCCACAGTACCACATAGAGCCATGACTACATGGAACTCTATTCCACAGTACTACATAGAACCATGACTACATGGAACTCTATTCCACAGTACTACATAGAGCCATGACTACATGGAACTCTATTCCACAGTAGTACATAGAGCCATGACCACATGGAACTCTATTCCACAGTACTACATAGAGCCATGACTACATGGAACTCTATTCCACAGTACTACATAGAGCCATGACTACATGGAACTCTATTCCACAGTACTACATAGAGCCATGACTACATGGAACTCTATTCCACAGTACTACATAGAGCCATGACCACATGGAACTCTATTCCACAGTACTACATAGAGCCATGACTACATGGAACTCTATTCCACAGTACTACATAGAGCCATGACTACATGGAACTCTATTCCACAGTACTACATAGAGCCATGACTACATGGAACTCTATTCCACAGTACTACATAGAGCCATGACTACATGGAACTCTATTCCACAGTACCACATAGAGCCATGACTACATGGAACTCTATTCCACAGTACTACATAGAGCCATGACTACATGGAACTCTATTCCACAGTACTACATAGAGCCATGACTACATGGAACTCTATTCCACAGTACTACATAGAGCCATGACTACATGGAACTCTATTCCACAGTACTACATAGAGCCATGACTACATGGAACTCTATTCCACATCAGGTAACTGATGCAGCAGTAGAATTAGATTTAAAAAGCAGGTAAAAATACACCTTATGGAACAGCAGGGACTGTGAAGAGGCACAGGCACATACAAACACACACATGCAAAACACACACAACATACACACTATACACACACGTACACATTGTGTATAATACTAATAAACACCAGGAAGAGCAGCTGATTGGCAGGAATATAATGTCTATCCATAAAAAACACCAGGAAGAGCAGCTGATTGGAGGGAACTAATGTCTATCCATAATAAACACCAGGAAGAGCAGCAGCTTGGCAGGAATATAATGTCTATCGATAGTAAACACCAGGAAGAGCAGCTGATTGGAGGGAACTAATGTCTATCCATAATAAACCCCAGGAAGAGCAGCTGATTGGAGGGAACTAATGTCTATCCATAATAAACCCCAGGAAGAGCAGCTGATTGGAGGGAACTAATGTCTATCCATAATAAACCCCAGGAAGAGCAGCTGATTGGAGGGAACTAATGTCTATCCATAATAAATACAAATGTGGGACCTTCTGAATATGTTAGATCACTTTCACCATTTGTCAGTATTCCAGCACCCAATATAGCATTCTCAACATCTACTCAATGCATTTGTATAACGATTGGCTTAAATATGTACAATTATGTGGCCTAGGATCTACTGAACTATTTAATCACTGGTGGCCGGAAACACATTTCTGAGTTGATTAAGTTAATTAAGTGGTTATTAATTTTGCCATTTACAGAAGTTATTTCAATCATATTTGGCACAAATAAGCAATGCCAATTGAACAGACAAAACATTTCTAAAGAATATGTACTTGGCACAAGGTTAAGGTCACAGTGACCGGAAATGTTCATTGGTGTCATGCATAGGTGTAATAGGTGGCAGGGAAGTCAGGCGCAGGAGAGTAAAATGGAGTGTAAAATGGAGTCTTTTAATAAAGTCCACGGAGTATGCTCCATAACACTAAATGTACGCAAACAAACAAACATGGGTACGAGGACCCGACGCGCACCGATACAACAATCACACTACACTACACTGACAATAAAACAATCTCTGACAAAGACATGAGGGGAAACAGAGGGTTAAATACAAAACAGGTAATGAATGGGATTGAAAACAGGTGTGTGGGAAGACAAGACAAAACCAATGGAAAATGAAAAATGGATCAATGATGGCTAGAAGACCGGTGACGTCAAACGCCGAGCACCGCCCGAACAAGGAGAGGCAACGACTTCGGTAGAAGTCGTGACAATTGGAGGTAATGACCTAACTGTATGACATATGGCCTGACCACGTGTTACAATAAACATGCGACTGGTCTGTTATTGATGGTCCTTAATTCATTCATTCATGCAACAGTGGATCAACTCACCAAAACACCTGTGTACATCAAAGGTGTGAAAAATATACGGGATGTTCAATATTTGTCATCACATAAAATCTGTTTTTCTGTCTATAATCTCCTCTTTTCCATTTCCCCTCTCAAACAGGGTTCTCTTTAGTGTTGCCGAATCCCTGGTTTAGATGATAGAGCTGAGGAACACAGGGCTGAGGGAACACAGGGCTGAGGGAACACAGGGCTGAGGGAACACAGGGCTGAGGGAACATAGGGCTGAGGGAACACAGGGCTGAGGGAACACAGAGTTGAGGGTACATAGGGCTGAGGGTACATAGGGCTGAGGGTACATAGGGCTGAGGGTACATAGGGCTGAGGGTACATAGGGCTGAGGGTACATAGGGCTGAGGGTACATAGATCTGAGGGTACATAGGGCTGAGGGTACATAGATCTGAGGGTACATAGATCTGAGGGTACATAGGGCTGAGGGTACATAGGGCCGAGGGTACATAGGGCCGAGGGAACATAGGGCCGAGGAACATAGGGCCGAGGGTACATAGGGCCGAGGGTACATGGGGCCGAGGAACACGGGGCCGAGGAACACGGGGCCGAGGAACACGGGGCCGAGGAACACGGGGCCGAGGAACACGGGGCCGAGGAACACGGGGCCGAGGGAACACGGGGCCGAGGAACACGGGGCCGAGGAACACGGGGCCGAGGAACACGGGGCCGAGGAACACGGGCCGAGGGAACACGGGGCCGAGGAACACGGGGCCGAGGAACACGGGCCGAGGAACACGGGGCCGAGGAACACGGGGCCGAGGAACACGGATCTGAGGGAACACGGGGCTGAGGGAACATGGAGCCGAGAGAATATGGTCATGGTAGCCTATCTTTCCACAAGATAAAACCAATAATAGTTGTTAATCTCATTAAATGGCTTTCAATTATTATAGAATAGAATAAAAGAGAACCTATAATTATCATCTGAATTCAATGATCTAGTCATTGACAAAATGTTGATTGATGATGCATGCAAATATTATTATAGCCTACGATAAAATAATTAAAATAATATCTAAACTATATAGAAATATGTGATATGATATACAATGAAATCATGACCTTACAGGCGACATTCTTTAAATTAATTTGTGGTTGTGTGACTTCACTGAGTTTCTGATCTTTGTTGGATATTAGTGGGCGTCGACATACCGCAGTCGACACACATTTCCATCAAGATGTCTTCATTCTCTGTAGACATGTCAGGTGTGAGCTGCTGCACCTCTGCTGTACGGTAGCACCCCCTCAGGCGTAGAATCACACATTGTAGTCTTCCCTCCCTCCCTCCCTCCCTCCCTCCCTCCCTCCCTCCCTCCCTCTTTCACACCTATTGTATTTTAACACCGAGTCAGTTCATTGCTTTGTGGGAGAGTGTCTTCATTAGCACTGCTAATGTACCTCTCAGCGTCTCCACTTCCACTAACTGTCAAGTGCTATGCCAAGATAATAACGCAACGCAAGGACAAGCCTCATAGAAGACAGTGTACAGGGGAAGTAGGTCTAGAGACAGATGTGTGGCCCTTATTTTACTCCCAAGTCCCACCCACTACTTTGGCCCCTCATTCGCTGTGGCCAATTACAAGAGGAGCAGGCCCCAGTCTGAAGCCTGTCTTACTGCCTAACGTTGTACGGCAGTATAACTAACATGTAGCTAACATGGAACTGACATGTAACTAACATGTAACTAACATGTAACTAAAACATAACTAACATGTAAGTAACATTTAACTAAAATGGAACTAACATGTAACTACCATGTAACTAACATGTAACTAACATGTAACTAAAACATAACTAACATGTAACTAACATGTAACTAATAAGGCTGCATGGCAGTATATGTAACATGCCCCGTCCAACCAGACTGCCAGGCTGCATGGCAGGGCAGTACATCTAACATGCCCCGTCCAACCAGACTGCCAGGCTGCATGGCAGGGCAGTACATCTAACATGCCCCGTCCAACCAGACTGCCAGGCTGCATGGCAGGGCAGTGCATCTAACATGCCCCGTCCAACCAGACTGCCAGGTTGCATGGCAGGGCAGTATATCTAACATGCCCCATCCAACCAGACTGCCAGGCTGCATGGCAGTACATCTAACATGCCCCATCCAACCAGACTGCCAGGCTGCATCGCAGTATATCAAACATGCCCCGTCCAACCAGACTGCCAGGCTGCATGGCAGTACATCTAACATGCCCCGTCCAACCAGACTGCCAGGCTTCATGGCAGTATATCAAACATGCCCCGTCCAACCAGACTGCCAGGCTGCATGGCAAGGCAGTATATCCAACATGCCCCATCCAATCAGACTGCCAGGCTGCATGGCAGTACATCTAACATGCCCCGTCCAACCAGACTGCCAGGCTTCATGGCAGTATATCAAACATGCCCCGTCCAACCAGACTGCCAGGCTGCATGGCAAGGCAGTATATCTAACATGCCCCGTCCAACCAGACTGCCAGGCTGCATGGCAGGGCAGTGCATCTAACATGCCCCGTCCAACCAGACTGCCAGGCTGCATGGCAGGGCAGCATCACTGGCCCACAGATATCATCTGCTACAGTTCTAGTTGGACTATGCCAGAAGACATCTGCTGCAGCCCCGGCTCCATCCCCCCGTATCCACACAGAGGATCATGTCAACCTCTCCGAGACAATACATTAGGAGGCGGCCATTCGGTCTGTGTCATGGAGGGTAGATTAGTGGAGAGGAGGGTAGTGGGGAGGGAGGTGAGGAAAGGAGGGTTGTGGAGAGGAGAGTAGTGGAGATGAGAGGAGGGTAGTGGAGAGGAGAGGTGAGGAAAGGAGGGTTGTGGAGAGGAGAGGAGTGGAGAGGAGGGTAGTGGAGAGTAGTCGAGAGAAGGGTAGTGGAGAGGAGAGGAGGGTAGTGGAGTGGAGAGGAGGGTAGTGGAGAGGAGAGGAGTGTAGTGGAGAGGAGGGTAGTAGAGAGAGGAGTAGTGGAGAGGAGAGGAGGGGTAGTGGAGAGGTGAGGAGGAGTGGGAGGGTAGTGGAGAGGTGAGGAGGGAGTGGAGAGGAGAGGAGGGTAGTGGAGGGTAGTGGAGAGGGTAGTGGAGGGTAGTGGGAGGAGGGTAGTGGAGAGGAGGGTAGTGGAGAGGAGGGTAGTGGAGAGGAGGGTAGTGGAGGGGAGGGTAGTGGAGAGGAGGGTAGTGGAGAGGAGAGGAGGGTAGTGGAGAGGAGAGGAGGGTAGTGGAGAGGAGGGTAGTGGAGAGGAGAGTAGTGGAGAGGAGGGTAGTGTAGTGGAGAGGAGAGGAGGGTAGTGGGAGTAGAGTAGTGGAGGAGGGAGGAGGGTAGTGGAGAGGGGAGGGTAGTGGAGGAGGGTAGTGGAGAGGAGGGTAGTGGAGAGGAGGGTAGTGGAGAGGAGAGTAGTGGAGGGAGGGTAGTGGAGAGGAGAGGAGGGTAGTGGAGGAGAGGAGGGTAGTGGAGAGGAGAGGAGGGGTAGTGGAAGGGAGAGTGGGTAGTAGAGAGGAGGGTATGGTAGTGGAGAGGAGAGTAGAGTAGAAGAGAGGAGAGGAGGGTGGTGGAGGGGGAGGGTAGTGGAGAGGAGGGTAGAAGTTAGGAGAGGAATGTATTAGAGAGGAGAGGAGGGTAGTGGAGAGGAGAGTAGTGGAGAGAAGGAGGGTAGTAGAGTGAAGGAGGGTAGTAGAGGGTAGTGGAGAGGAGAGGAGGGTACTGGAGACGAGAGGAGGGTAGTGGAGAGGAGGTTAGTAGAGAAGAGAGGAGGGTGGTGGAGAGGATAGGTGTGTTATAGAGAGGAAAGGAGGGTAGTGGGAGGGGAGGGTAGTAGAGAGGGAGAGGAGGGGTAGTGGAGTGGAGAGGAGGATAAGAGAGAGGAGAGAAGGAGGGTAGTGGAGAGGAGGGTAGTGGATAGGAGAAGGGTAGTGGAAATGAGAGGGTAATAGAGAGAGTAGAGGGAGGGTAGTGGAGAGTAGAGGAGGGCAGTAGATAGGAGAGGGGGGTAGTAGAGAGGGAGGAGAGAGGAGGGTAGTAGAGATGAGGGTAGTGGAGAGGAGAGGAGGGTAGTGGAGAGGAGAGGAGGGTAGTGGAGAGGAGAAGGGGAGGGGTAGTGGAGAGAGGAGGGTGGTGGAGAGGAGAAGAGGGTGCGTGGAGAGGGAGGGTAGTAGAGAGGAGAGGAGGGTAGTGGAGAGGATAGGAGGGTAGTGGAGAGGATAGGAGGGTAGTGGAGAGGAAAGGAGGGTAGTAGAGACGAGAGGAGGGTAGTGAGGAGGGGAGGGGTAGTGGAGAGGAGAGGGGGGTAGAGGAGAGAGGAGGGTAGTAGAAGAAGCGGAGAGGAGGGTAGTGGAGGAGGGAGTGGAGAAGAGGAGTAGTGGATTGGAGAGAGAAGAGGGTAGTGGAGGGTAGTGGAAAGGAGAGGAGGGTAGTAGAGAGGAGAGGAGGGTAGTAGAGAGGAGAGGGAGGGTAGTAGAGAGGAGAGGAGGGTAGTAGAGAGGAGAGGAGGGTAGTAGAGAGGGAGAGGAGGGTAGTGGAGAGGAGAGAGGGGAGTGGAGAGGAGAGGAGGGTAGTGGAGAGGAGAGGAGGGTAGTGGAGAGGAGTGGAGGGTAGTGGAGAGGAGTGGAGGGTAGTGGAGAGGAGAGGGTGGTAGTGGAGAGGAGAGGAGCGCCGTGAGAGAGGAGAGGGGGGTAGTAGAGAGGAGAGGAGGGTAGTGGTGTGGAGGGTGGTAGAGAGGAAGGTAGTAGAGAGGAAGGTAGTAGAGAGGAGAGGAGGGTAGTAGAGAGGAGAGGAGGGTAGTAGAGAGGAGAGGAGGGTAGTGAAGAGGAGAGGAGGGTAGTAGAGAGGAGAGGAGGGTAGTGAAGAGGAGGGTAGTGAAGAGGAGGGTAGTGAAGAGGAGGGTAGTGAAGAGGAGGGTAGTGAAGAGGAGGGTAGTAGAGAGGAGAGGAGGGTAGTAGAGAGGAGAGGAGGGTAGTGGAGAGGAGGGTAGTGGAGAGGAAAGGGGGGTAGTGGAGAGGAGAGGGGGTAGTGGAGAGGGGGGTAGTAGAGAGCAGAGGGGGGTAGTAGAGAGGAGAGGAGGGTAGTGGAGAGGAAAGGGGGTAGTGGAGAGGGGGGTAGTGGAGAGGAGATGAGGGTAGTAGAGAGGAGATGAGGGTCGTAGAGAGGAGAGGAGGGTAGTAGAGAGGAGAGGAGGGTTGGGGGCTCCGTCGGTAAAGCCCGATTTTTACTGGATCTGAAAGCTGTTGTTTCTTGTACAATCAACGGTTCTTTATTACAATGTATCAATCAACGGTTCTTTATTACAATGTATCAATCAACGGTTCTTTATTACACTATATCAATCAACGGTTCTTTATTACAATGTATCAATCAACAGTTCTTTATTACAATGTATCAATCAACAGTTCTTTATTGCAATGTATCAATCAACGGTTCTTTATTGCACTATATCAATCAACGGTTCTTTATTACACTATATCAATCAACGGTTCTTTATTACAATGTATCAATCAACGGTTCTTTATTACAATGTATCAATCAACGGTTCTTTATTACAATGTATCAATCAACGGTTCTTTATTACAATGTATCAATCAACGGTTCTTTATTACAATGTGTCAATCAACGGTTCTTTATTACAATGTGTCAATCAACGGTTCTTTACATTGTATCAATCAACGGTTCTTTATTACAATGTATCAATCAACGGTTCTTTATTACAATGTATCAATCAACGGTTCTTTATTACAATGTGTCAATCAACGGTTCTTTATTACAATGTGTCAATCAACGGTTCTTTATTACAATGTGTCAATCAACGGTTCTTTATTACAATGTATCAATCAACGGTTCTTTATTACAATGTGTCAATCAACGGTTCTTTATTACAATGTATCAATCAACGGTTCTTTATTACACTATATCAATCAACGGTTCTTTATTACAATGTATCAATCAACGGTTCTTTATTACACTATATCAATGGTTTTGTCTAAGGGGTCCTCGGTCTAGTTACATTGTCTGCGTGCATATATGTGAGACATCAGCATTTGAGGACCGTGTTGGATACACATTTGCCCTGAAGACAGCAATTTACTGAGTCGAGGGCCAGCTCCCTCTTACCTACCAGACTCAGCACCTGATGTACTTATCAACCAGACTCAGCACCTGATGTATTTATCTACCAGACTCACAGCACCTGATGTACTTATCTACCAGACTCACAGCACCTGATGTACTTATCAACCAGACTCACAGCTCCTGATGTACTTATCAACCAGACTCATCACCTGATTTACTTATCTACCAGACTCACAGCACCTGATGTACTTATCTACCAGACTCAGCACCTGATGTACTTATCTACCAGACTCAGCACCTGATGTACTTATCTACCAGACTCCGCTCCTGATGTACTTATCAACCAGACTCACAGCACCTGATGTACTTATCAACCAGACTCACAGCACCTGATGTACTTATCTACTAGACTCAGCTCCTGATGTACTTATCTACTAGACTCAGCTCCTGATGTACTTATCTACCAGACTCACAGCACCTGATGTACTTATCAACCAGACTCAGCACCTGATGTACTTATCAACCAGACTCACAGCACCTTATGTACTTATCTACTAGACTCAGCTCCTGATGTACTTATCTACTAGACTCAGCTCCTGATGTACTTATCAACCAGACTCACAGCACCTGATGTACTTATCAACCAGACTCACAGCACCTTATGTACTTATCTACCAGACTCACAGCACCTGATGTACTTATCTACCAGACTCACAGCACCTGATGTACTTATCTACCAGACTCAGCACCTGATGTACTTATCTACCAGACTCAGCACCTGATGTACTTATCTACCAGACTCAGCACCTGATGTACTTATCAACCAGACTCACAGCACCTGATGTACTTATCTACCAGACTCAGCACCTGATGTACTTATCTACCAGACTCAGCTCCTGATGTACTTATCAACCAGACTCACAGCACCTGATGTACTTATCTACCAGACTCAGCACCTGATGTACTTATCAACCAGACTCACAGCACCTGATGTACTTATCTACCAGACTCAGCACCTGATGTACTTATCTACCAGACTCAGCACCTGATGTACTTATCTACCAGACTCAGCACCTGATGTACTTATCTACCAGACTCAGCTCCTGATGTACTTATCAACCAGACTCAGCACCTGATGTACTTATCTACCAGACTCAGCACCTGATGTACTTATCTACCAGACTCACAGCACCTGATGTACTTATCAACCAGACTCAGCTCCTGATGTACTTATCAACCAGACTCAGCTCCTGATGTACTTATCAACCAGACTCAGCTCCTGATGTACTTATCTACCAGACTCAGCACCTGATGTACTTATCTACCAGACTCAGCACCTGATGTACTTATCTACCAGACTCAGCACCTGATGTACTTATCTACCAGACTCAGCACCTGATGTACTTATCTACCAGACTCAGCACCTGATGTACTTATCTACCAGACTCAGCACCTGATGTACTTATCTACCAGACTCAGCACCTGATGTATTTATCTACCAGACTCACAGCACCTGATGTACTTATCTACCAGACTCACAGCACCTGATGTACTTATCAACCAGACTCACAGCTCCTGATGTACTTATCAACCAGACTCATCACCTGATTTACTTATCTACCAGACTCACAGCACCTGATGTACTTATCTACCAGACTCAGCACCTGATGTACTTATCTACCAGACTCAGCACCTGATGTACTTATCTACCAGACTCCGCTCCTGATGTACTTATCAACCAGACTCACAGCACCTGATGTACTTATCAACCAGACTCACAGCACCTGATGTACTTATCTACCAGACTCAGCACCTGATGTACTTATCAACCAGACTCAGCACCTGATGTACTTATCTACCAGACTCAGCACCTGATGTACTTATCTACCAGACTCAGCTCCTGATGTACTTATCAACCAGACTCACAGCACCTGATGTACTTATCTACCAGACTCAGCACCTGATGTACTTATCAACCAGACTCACAGCACCTGATGTACTTATCTACCAGACTCAGCACCTGATGTACTTATCTACCAGACTCAGCACCTGATGTACTTATCTACCAGACTCAGCACCTGATGTACTTATCTACCAGACTCAGCACCTGATGTACTTATCAACCAGACTCAGCACCTGATGTACTTATCAACCAGACTCAGCACCTGATGTACTTATCTGCCAGACTCAGCACCTGATGTACTTATCTACCAGACTCAGCACCTGATGTACTTATCTACCAGACTCAGCACCTGATGTACTTATCTACCAGACTCAGCACCTGATGTACTTATCTACCAGACTCAGCACCTGATCTACTTATCTACCAGACTCAGCACCTGATGTACTTATCTACCAGACTCAGCACCTGATGTACTTATCTACCAGACTCAGCACCTGATGTACTTATCTACCAGACTCAGCACCTGATGTACTTATCAACCAGACTCAGCACCTGATGTACATTTACATTACATTTAAGTCATTTAGCAGACGCTCTTATCCAGAGCGACTTACAAATTGGTGAATTCACCTTCTGACATCCAGTGGAACAGCCACTTTACAATAGTGCATCTAAATCATTAAGGGGGGGTGGTGAGAAGGATTACTTATCCTATCCTAGGTATTCCTTGAAGAGGTGGGGTTTCAGGTGTCTCCGGAAGGTGGTGATTGACTCCGCTGTCCTGGCGTCGTGAGGGAGTTTGTTCCACCATTGGGGGGCCAGAGCAGCGAACAGTTTTGACTGGGCTGAGCGGGAACTGTACTTCCTCAATGGTAGGGAGGCGAGCAGGCCAGAGGTGGATGAACGCAGTGCCCTTGCTTGGGTGTAGGGCCTGATCAGAGCCTGGAGGTACTGCGGTGCCGTTCCCCTCACAGCTCCGTAGGCAAGCACCATGGTCTTGTAGCGGATGCGAGCTTCAACTGGAAGCCAGTGGAGAGAGCGGAGGAGCGGGGTGACGTGAGAGAACTTGGGAAGGTTGAACACCAGACGGGCTGCGGCGTTCTGGATGAGTTGTAGGGGTTTAATGGCACAGGCAGGGAGCCCAGCCAACAGCGAGTTGCAGTAATCCAGACGGGAGATGACAAGTGCCTGGATTAGGACCTGCGCCGCTTCCTGTGTGAGGCAGGGTCGTACTCTGCGGATGTTGTAGAGCATGAACCTACAGGAACGGGCCACCGCCATGATGTTGGTTGAGAACGACAGGGTGTTGTCCAGGATCACGCCAAGGTTCTTAGCGCTCTGGGAGGAGGACACAATGGAGTTGTCAACCGTGATGGCGAGATCATGGAACGGGCAGTCCTTCCCCGGGAGGAAGAGCAGCTCCGTCTTGCCGAGGTTCAGCTTGAGGTGGTGATCCGTCATCCACACTGATATGTCTGCCAGACATGCAGAGATGCGATTCGCCACCTGGTCATCAGAAGGGGAAAGGAGAAGATTAATTGTGTGTCGTCTGCATAGCAATGATAGGAGAGACCATGTGAGGTTATGACAGAGCCAAGTGACTTGGTGTATAGCGAGAATAGGAGAGGGCCTAGAACAGAGCCCTGGGGGACACCAGTGGTGAGAGCGCGTGGCGAGGAGACAGATTCTCGCCACGCCACCTGGTAGGAGCGACCTGTCAGGTAGGACGCAATCCAAGCGTGGGCCGCGCCGGAGATGCCCAACTCGGAGAGGGTGGAGAGGAGGATCTGATGGTTCACAGTATCGAAGGCAGCCGATAGGTCTAGAAGGATGAGAGCAGAGGAGAGAGAGTTAGCTTTAGCAGTGCGGAGCGCCTCCGTGATGCAGAGAAGAGCAGTCTCAGTTGAATGACTAGTCTTGAAACCTGACTGATTTGGATCAAGAAGGTCATTCTGAGAGAGATAGCGGGAGAGCTGGCCAAGGACGGCACGTTCAAGAGTTTTGGAGAGAAAAGAAAGAAGGGATACTGGTCTGTAGTTGTTGACATCGGAGGGATCGAGTGTAGGTTTCTTCAGAAGGGTGCAACTCTCGCTCTCTTGAAGACGGAAGGGACGTAGCCAGCGGTCAGGGATGAGTTGATGAGCGAGGTGAGGTAAGGGAGAAGGTCCCCGGAAATGGTCTGGAGGAGAGAGGAGGGGATAGGGTCGAGCGGGCAGGTTGTTGGGCGGCCGGCCGTCACAAGAAGCGAGATTTCATCTGGAGAGAGAGGGAGAAAGAGGTCAGAGCACAGGGTAGGGCAGTGTGAGCAGAACCAGCGGTGTCGTTTGACTTAGCAAACGAGGATCGGATGTCGTCGACCTTCTTTTCAAAATGGTTGACGAAGTCATCTGCAGAGAGGGAGGAGGGGGGGAGGGGGGAGGATTCAGGAGGGAGGAGAAGGTGGCAAAGAGCTTCCTAGGGTTAGAGGCAGATGCTTGGAATTTAGAGTGGTAGAAAGTGGCTTTAGCAGCAGAGACAGAGGAGGAAAATGTAGAGAGGAGGGAGTGAAAGGATGCCAGGTCCGCAGGGAGGCGAGTTTTCCTCCATTTCCGCTCGGCTGCCCGGAGCTCTGTTCTGTGAGCTCGCAATGAGTCATCGAGCCACGGAGCGGGAGGGGAGGACCGAGCCGGCCTGGAGGATAGGGGACATAGAGAGTCAAAGGATGCAGAAAGGGAAGAGAGGAGGGTTGAGGAGGCAGAGTCAGGAGAAAGGTTGGAGAAGGTATGAGCAGAGGGAAGAGATGAAAGGATGGAAGAGGAAAGAGTAGCGGGGGAGAGAGAGCGAAGGTTGGGACGGCGCGATACCATCCGAGTAGGGGCAGTGTGGGAAGTGTTGGATGAGAGCGAGAGGGAAAAGGATACAAGGTAGTGGTCGGAGACTTGGAGGGGAGTTGCAGTGAGGTTAGTGGAAGAACAGCATCTAGTAAAGATGAGGTCGAGCGTATTGCCTGCCTTGTGAGTAGGGGGAAGGTGAGAGGGTGAGGTCAAAAGAGGAGAGGAGTGGAAAGAAGGAGGCAGAGAGGAATGAGTCAAAGGTAGACGTGGGGAGGTTAAAGTCGCCCAGGACTGTGAGAGGTGAGCCGTCCTCAGGAAAGGAGCTTATCAAGGCATCAAGCTCATTGATGAACTCTCCGAGGGAACCTGGAGGGCGATAAATGATAAGAATGTTAAGCTTGAAAGGGCTGGTAACTGTGACAGCATGGAATTCAAAGGAGGCGATAGATAGATGGGTAAGGGGAGAGAGAGAGAATGACCACTTGGGAGAGATGAGGATCCCGGTGCCACCACCCCGCTGACCAGAAGCTCTCGGGGTGTGCGAGAACACGTGGGCGGACGAAGAGAGAGCAGTAGGAGTAGCAGTGTTATCTGTGGTGATCCATGTTTCCGTCAGTGCCAGGAAGTCGAGGACTGAGGGAGAAGCTGAGGATGAACCCGCCTTGTTGGTCATGAGATCACAGTTCCAGAGCTACTGGAGACCAGGAACCCACGGGTCGTGCTATTGGATTCACTGGGATTAGGTGACGCGCCACGCCAGGTGTGGAGCGTTTGTATGGTCTGTGCAGAGAGGAGAGAACAGGGATAGATAGACACATAGTTAACAGAGGTACAGAAGAGGCTACGCTAGCAAAGGAGATTGGAATGACAAGTGGACTACACGTCTCGAATGTTCCAGAAGTTAAGCTTCACGTAGCAAGAATCTCATTGACTAAGATGATTGAAATGAAACAGTACTGCTGGAGTAGGCTAGCTGGTAGTGGCTGCGATGTTGACACTACACTAATCAAGTGATTCCGAAAGTGTAATAGTTTCTACAGTGCTGCTATTCGGGGCTAGCTGGCTAGCTAGCCCAAGGTTGATTGCGTTCCGTTACATTTAAAACAACGACAATAGCTGGCTGGCTAACCTAGAAAATCGCTCTAGGCTACACAATTGTCTTAGATACAAAGACGGCTATGTAGCTAGCTAGCTACGATCAAACAAAACAAACCGTTGTACTGTAATAGTTACTACAGTGCTGCTATTCGGGGGCTAGCTGGCTAGCTACGTTAGAAGAACGACAATAGCTGGCCAGCTAACCTAGAAAATCGCTCTAGGCTACAAGACGGCTATGTAGCTGGCTAGCTACGATCAAACAAATCAAGCCGTTGTACTGTAATGAAGTGAAATGAAAATGTGATACTACCTGTGGAACGACGCTGAATGTTGGACCTGGGTAGTTGGAGTTCAATTCGGTAGAGGTTGGCTAGTTGCATAGCTAGCTAGCAGCATTACCTACGTTAAGGACGACAAATAGCTGGCTAGCTAACCTCGGTAAATTAAGATAATCACTCTAAGTCTACACACTCTAAACTGCACAATTATCTTGGATACGAAGACAACTATGTAGCTAGCTGACACTACACTAATCGAGTCGTTCAGTTGAGTGTAATAGTTTCTACAGTGCTAGTGGACAGTGGATGTTAGCTAGCTGCTTAGCTAGCTGCTGGGCAGATACGTTAGGACGACGAAATACGATAATTATGCAATTGTCGTTGATACAAAGACGGCTATGTAGCTGGCTAAGAAGAAATTGCTAAGATTAGACAAATCAAACCGTTGTACTATAACGAAATGTAATGAAAAGTTATAAAAAGTTATACTACCTGCGGACCGAAGTGTAGATGCGGCCGCTCGCTCCAACCGGAACAATGTCTCTCCCAGGGCCTCCTCTCTACTTATCTACCAGACTCAGCATCTGATGAGCCCAGGTAGAAACATATAGAGAGACTAGAAGTTAGGATTATAAGGGTCACTGTGAACCCAGGTAGAAACTAACAGCAGCAGTTACTTCCCTCACAGAGTGGTGGTTGACGTTCGGCTCTCCCCATGCAGGGACGCCCTCCTTCAGTCAGTCGATGGCTAGCTCGGTAGTTGGTAAGACATGGAGATAAGTACAATAAGAAGACATGCAGATAAGTACAATAATAAGACACACTGATAAGTACAATAATAAAAATGCTGATAAGTACAATAATAAGACATGCAGATAAGTACAATAATAAGACATGCTGATAAGTACAATAATAAGACATGCTGATAAGTACAATAATAAGACATGCAGATAAGTACAATAATAAGACATGCTGATAAGTACAATAATAAGACATGCAGATAAGTACAATAATAAGACATGCTGATAAGTACAATAATAAGACATGCTGATAATATAAGACATAATGGTAGTCTCTAGGTTCCTTCTACCACTATAATGTCCTCCCAAGGGCCCCCTCTACCCCTTATAATGTCCCGTCCTCTCCCTACCCGGGTCTCTCCTAGGCCTCCTTCACTCCTTTATAATGTCTCTCCCAGGGCCTCCTCTCCCTTATAGTCTCCCAGGGCCTCCCTCTACTCCCTATAATGTCTCTCCCAGGGCCTCCTCCTCTCTACTCCTTTATAATGTCCTCCCAGGGGCCTCCTCCCCTCTCTACTCCTTTATAATGTCTCTCCCAGGGCCTCCTTCCTCTACTCCTTTATAAATGTCTCTCCCAGGGCCTCCTCCTCTCTACTCCTTTATAATGTCTCTCCCAGGGCCTCCTCCTCTCTACTCCTTTATAAAGTCTCTCCCAGGGCCTCCTCTCTACTCCT
>NC_088212.1:5373346-5384872 GCF_036934945.1 Oncorhynchus masou masou | reverse complement strand
TCTATTTAATACTGCTCTGTCAGCAGTACATGAGAGGCTGGTGACGGGAGGAAAGGTTCATGATAATGTCAGGAATGGAGTGAATGAAATTTGACACCATTCCATGAATTCCTTTCAAGCCATTTACTATGAGCCCGTCCTCTCCAATGAAGGTGCCTCCAGCCTCCTGTGCTACAGTATAATTTCACTGTGTGTTTTAGACCTGACTGTGTCTGTGTGTCTCTGTGTGTTAATCTGTCCTGCAGCCATTCTCTGTCATTTATATGGCTCCCTCTACTCCAGACCAGTCTAAACCACAGCTGACTCTGGCACTGCCCTCTCTGCAGGATGACTACTGTGAGTGCATGGCACTCTCTCACTCTCTCTCTCACACACACGCACACACACACACACACACACACACACACACACACACACACACACACACACACACACACACACACACACACACACACACACACACACACACACACACACACACACACACACACACACACACACACACACACATAGAGTTAGGGGTTAGGAGTTAGGGGTTAGGGGTTAGGAGGTAGGGGTTAGGTAAAATAAGATTTTGAATGGAAATTCATTATAGCTACCAAGTGTATCCATTGTGTTATAGCTAACAGGCGTATCCATTGTGTTATAGCTATTTATTTTTTATTTATTTCACCTTTAATTAACCAGGTAGGCTAGTTGAGAACAAGTTCTCATTTGCAACTGCGACCTGGCCAAGATAAAGCATAGCAGTGTAAACAGACAACACAGAGTTACACATGGAGTAAACAATTAACAAGTCAATAACACAGTAGAAAAAAGGGAGTCTATATACATTGTGTGCAAAAGGCATGAGGAGGTAGGCGTATAATTACAATTTTGCAGATTAACACTGGAGTGATAAATGATCAGATGGTCATGTACAGGTAGAGATATTGGTGTGCAAAAGAGCAGAAAAGTAAATAAATAAAAACAGTATGGGGATGAGGTAGGTAAAATTGGGTGGGCTATTTACCGATAGGCTATGTACAGCTGCAGCAATCGGTTAGCTGCTCAGATAGCAGATGTTTGAAGTTGGTGAGGGAGATAAAAGTCTCCAACTTCAGCGATTTTTGCAATTCGTTCCAGTCACAGGCAGCAGAGAACTGGAACAAAAGGCGGCCAAATGAGGTGTTGGCTTTAGGGATGATCAGTGAGATACACCTGCTGGAGCGCGTGCTACGGGTGGGTGTTGCCATCGTGACCAATGAACTGAGATAAGGCGGAGCTTTACCTAGCATGGACTTGTAGATGACCTGGAGCCAGTGGGTCTTGCGACGAATATGTAGCGAGGGCCAGCCGACTCGAGCATACAGGTCACAGTGGTGGGTGGTATAAGGTGCTTTAGTGACAAAACAGATGGCACTGTGATAAACTGCATCCAGTTTGCTGAGTAGAGTGTTGGAAGCATTTTTGTAGATGACATCGCCGAAGTCGAGGATCGGTAGGATAGTCAGTTTTACTAGGGTAAGTTTGGCGGCGTGAGTGAAGGAGGCTTTGTTGCGGAATAGAAACCCGACTCTAGATTTGATTTTCGATTGGAGATGTTTGATATGAGTCTGGAAGGAGAGTTTACAGTCTAGCCAGACACCTAGGTACTTATAGATGTCCACATATTCAAGGTCGTAACCATCCAGGGTGGTGATGCTCGTCAGGCGTGCGGGTGCAGGCAGCGAACGGTTGAAAAGCATGCATTTGGTTTTACTAGCGTTTAAGAGCATTTGGAGGCCACGGAAGGAGTGTTGTATGGCATTGAAGCTTGTTTGGAGGTTAGATAGCACAGTGTCCAAGGACGGGCCGGAAGTATATAGAATGGTGTCGTCTGCATAGAGGTGGATCAGGGAATCGCCCGCAGCAAGAGCAACATCATTGATATATACAGAGAAAAGAGTCGGCCTGAGAGTTGAACCCTGTGGCACCCCTGTAGAGACTGCCAGAGGACCGGACAGCATGCCCTCCGATTTGACAAACTGAACTCTGTCTGCAAAGTAGTTGGTGAACCAGGCAAGGCAGTCATCAGAAAAACCGAGGCTACTGAGTCTGCCGATAAAAATATGGTGATTGACAGAGTCGAAAGCCTTGGCAAGGTCGATGAAGACGGCTGCACAGTGCTGTGTTTTATCGATTAGTACCTTGAGCGTGGCTGAGAGTGCACCCGTGACCGGCTCGGAAACCAGATTGCACAGCGGAGAAGGTACGGTGGGATTCGAGATGGTCAGTGACCTGTTTGTTGACTTGGCTTTCAAAGACCTTAGATAGGCAGGGCAGGATGGATATCGGTCTGTAGCAGTTTGGGTCCAGGGTGTCTCCCCTTTGAAGAGGGGGATGACTGCAGCAGCTTTCCAATCCTTGGGGATCTCAGACGATATGAAAGAGAGGTTGAACAGGCTGGTAATAGGGGTTGCAACAATGGCGGCGGATAGTTTCAGAAATAGAGGGTCCAGATTGTCAAGCCCAGCTGATTTGTATGGGTCCAGGTTTTGCAGCTCTTTCAGAACATCTGCTATCTGGATTTGGGTAAGGAGAACCTGGAGAGGCTTGGGCGAGTAGCTGCGGGGCGGAGCTGTTGGCTGAGGTTGGAGTAGCCAGGCGGAAGGCATGGCCAGCCGTTGAGAAAGCTTGTTGAAGTTTTCGATAATCATGGATTTATCGGTGGTGATTGTGTTACCTAGCCTCAGTGCAGTGGGCAGCTGGGAGGAGGTGCTCTTGTTCTCCATGGACTTCACAGTGTCCCAGAACATTTTGGAGTTGGAGCTACAGGATGCAAATTTCTGCCTGAAGAAGCTGGCCTTAGCTCTGACTGACTGCGTGTATTGGTTCCTGACTTCCCTGAACAGTTGCATATCGCGGGGACTATTCGATGCTATTGCAGTCCGCCACAGGATGTTTTTGTGCTGGTCGAGGGCAGTCAGGTCTGGAGTGAACCAAGGGCTATATCTGTTTTTAGTTCTGCATTTTTTGAACGGAGCATGCTTATCTAAAATGGTGAGGAAGTTACTTTTAAAGAATGACCAGGCATCCTCAACTGACGGGATGAGGTCAATGTCCTTCCAGGATACCCGGGCCAGGTCGATTAGAAAGGCCTGCTCACAGAAGTGTTTTAGGGAGCCTTTGACTGTGATGAGGTGTGGTCGTTTGACTGCGGCTCCGTAGCGGATACAGGCAATGAGGCAGTGATCACTGAGATCCTGGTTGAAGACAGCGGAGGTGTATTTGGAGGGCTCAGTTGGTCAGGATGACATCTATGAGGGTGCCCTTGTTTACAGATTTAGGGTTGTACCTGGTGGGTTCCTTGATGGTTGTGTGAGATTAAGGCATCTACCTTAGATTGTAGGACTGCGGGTGTAAGCATATCCCAGTTTAGGTCACTAACAGAACAAACTCTGGAGCCTAGATGAGGCGATCAATTCACAAATGGTGTCCAGGGCACAGCTGGGAGCTGAGGGGGAATTGGTAGCAGTGACAGCAGTGAGAGACTTATTTCTGGAAAGTCATTTTCAAATTAGTAGTTCGAACTGTTTGGGTATGGACCTGGAAAGTATGACATTACTTGCAGGCTATCTCTACAGTAGACTGCAACTCCTCCCCTTTTGGCAGTTCTATCTTGACGGAAAATGTTATTGTTGGTAATAAAATCTCCAAATTTTTGGTGGCCTTCCTGAGCCAGGATTCAGACACGGCAAGGACATCAGAATTAGCAAGTGCTAAAAACTGATGAAATAAAACAAACTTGGGGAGAAGGCTTCTGATGTTGACATGCATGAAACCAAAGGCTTTTTCGATCTGAAGTCCAACAAATGAGTGCCTGAGGACATGCAGGGCCTGGGTTTACCTCCCACATCACTTACGGAACAGAGGAAAGTAGTAGTATGAAGGTGCGGCTAAAGGCTATCAAAACTGATCGCCTAGAGGCGTTGGGGACAGAGAATAAAAAAAGCAGATTTCTGGGCATGGTAGAATATATTCAGGGCATAATCGCAGACAGGGTATGGTGGGGTGCGGGTACAGCGGAGGTAAGCCCAGGCACTGGTGATGATGAGAGAGGTTGTATCTCTGGACATGCTGGTTGCAATGGTGAGGTCACTGCATGTGTGGGAGGTGGGACAAAGGTATCAGGGTATGAAGAGTGGAACTTGGGGCTCCATTGTAAACTAAAACAATGATAACTAACCTGAACAACAGTATACAAGGCATATTGACATTTGAGAGAGACATACAGCGGGCATAGAGTAATCACAGGTGTTTAATTGGGAGAGCTGGCTAGGACCCAGTAGCTAAAAACAGTAGTTGAAGACAACAACAGCTAATCTGCTAGCACAACAACAGCAGGTAAAATGGCATTGACTAGGCAGGGAGGGTCGGATTAACTACACAGCCTGAGTCGGCTGGGGCCGACAGATAAAACATAAACAAGCAGAATGGAGTACCGTGATTAATGGACAGTCCAGCATGCATCAGCTATGTAGCCAAGTGATCAGTGTCAGGGGCAGCGGTGGGTGGAGCAGGGGAAGCTAGACTGGCGAGTATTATCCCGGTTAAGAAAAAGCTAACAAGCTTATCCATTGTGTTATAGCTAACAGCGTATCCATTGTGTTATAGCTAACAGCTTATCCATTATGTTATAGCTAACAGCGTATCCATTTGTGTTATAGCTAACAGCGTATCCATTATGTTATAGCTACCAGGCGTATCCATTGTGTTATAGCTAACAAAAGCGTATCCATTTGTGTTATAGCTAACAGCTTATCCATTATGTTTATAGCTAACAGCATATCCATTTACAATGTTATAGCTAACAAAGCGTATCCATTAATGTTATAGCTGCCAAGCCTATCCATTGTGTTATAGCTAACAGCGTATCCATTGTGTTATAATAACAGTTTATCCATTGTGTTATAGCTAACAGCGTATCCATTGTGTTATAGCTAACAGCGTATCCATTTATGTTATAGCTAACAGCGTATCATTGTGTTATAGTTAACAGCATATCCATTGTGTTATAGCTAACAAGCGTATCCATTGTGTTATAGCTAACAAGCGTATCCATTGTGTTATAGCTAACAGCGTATCCATTGTGTTATAATGTAGTTTATCCATTGTGTTATAGCTAACAGCGTATCCATTGTGTTATAATAACCAAAGCGTATCCATTGTGTTATAGCTACAAATATCCATTGTGTTATAAGCTACAAGCGTATCCATTGTGTTATAGCTAACAACGTATCCATTATATTATAGCTAACATCCATTTGTGTTATAGCTAACAGCGTATCCATTGTGTTACAGCTAACAGCGTATCCATTGTGTTATAGCTACCAAGCGTATCCATTGTGTTATAGCTAACAGCTTATCCATTGTGTTATAGCTAACAGCTTATCCATTGTGTTATAGCTAACAGCATATCCATTGTGTTATAGCTAACAGCTTATCCATTGTGTTATAGCTAACAGCGTATCCATTGTGTTATAGCTAACAGCTTATCCATTGTTATAGCTAACAGCGTATCCATTGTGTTATAGCTAACAGCTTATCCATTGTGTTATAGCTAACAGCGTATCCATTGTCTTATAGCTAACAGCGTATCCATTGTGTTATAGCTAACAGCGTATCCATTGTGTTATAGCTAACAGCGTATCCATTGTGTTATAGCTAACAGCTTATCCATTGTGTTATAGCTAACAGCTTATCCATTGTGTTATAGCTAATAGCGTATCCATTGTGTTTTAGCTAACAGCGTATCCATTGTGTTATAGCTAACAGCTTATCCATTGTGTTATAGCTAACAGCGTATCCATTGTGTTATAGCTAACAGCGTATCCATTGTGTTATAGCTACCAGCTTATCCATTGTGTTATAGCTAACAGCGTATCCATTGTGTTATAGCTAATAGCGTATCCATTGTGTTATAGCTAACAACTTATCCATTGTGTTATAGCTAACAGCGTATCCATTGTGTTATAGCTAACAGCATATCCATTGTGTTATAGCTAACAGCGTATCCATTGTGTTACAGCTAACAGCGTATCCATTGTGTTATAGCTACCAAGCGTATCCATTGTGTTACAGCTAACAGCGTATCCATTGTGTTATAGCTACCAAGCGTATCCATTGTGTTATAGCTACCAAGCGTATCCATTGTGTTATAGCTAACAGCATATCCATTGTGTTATAGCTAACAGCGTATCCATTGTGTTATAGCTAACAGCGTGATCCATTGTGTTATAGCTAACAGCATATCCATTGTGTTATAGCTAACAGCGTATCCATTGTGTTATAGCTAACAGCGTATCCATTGTGTTATAGCTAACAGCGTATCCATTGTGTTATAGCTAATAGCGTATCCATTGTGTTATAGCTAACAACGTATCCATTGTGTTATAGCTAACAGCGTATCCATTATGTTATAGCTACCAGGCGTATCCATTGTGTTATAGCTAACAGCGTATCCATTGTGTTATAGCTACCAAGCGTATCCATTGTGTTATAGCTGGCAAGCGTATCCATTGTGTTATAGCTAACAGCGTATCCATTGTGTTATAGCTACCAAGCGTATCCATTGTGTTATAGCTAACAGCGTATCCATTGTGTTATAGCTACCAAGCGTATCCATTGTGTTATAGTTACCAAATCCGTTACGGTTGTTTAAACAAAAAACACTTGATGGTTAAGCTTAAGAAAAATTGACAGTTAAATGTAGGCATTCATTACCCCTGGTTAACTGGGGTAATGCTACAACAACCTGGGAACTGCAACCAAAATCTCTGAAGCTGGAGACTCATATCTCCCTCACTGGCTTTAAGCACCAGCTGCCAGAGCAGCATACAGATCACTGCACCTGTACATAGCCCACCTGTAAATAGCCCATCCAACTACCTCATCCCCATACTGTATTTATTGATTTATCTTGCTCCTTTGCACCCCAGTATCTCTACTTGTACACTCATCTTCTGCACATCTATCACTCCAATGTTTAATTTCTATATTGTAATTATTTTGCCACTATTGCCAATTTATTGCCTTAACTCCATTATCCTACCTCATTTGCACACTGGATTTTTCTACTGTATTATTGACTATGTTTGGTTTATTCCATGTGTAACTCTGTGTTGTTGTTTGTTGCACTGCTTTGCTTTATCTTTATCTCTTCTCAACTTGCCTACCCGGTTAAATAAAGGTGGAATAAAAAAAAATGTTGCTCCTAGTGGTATTGACGTCTTGGGGACCTGGACAAACGTTGAATACTGTAGTCTATCTGGTGTGATCTTGCTATAGCTTTGGAAAGAATGGACGTTTGTCTTTTGGATAGGGTTCAAGCTTAATTCTTTACCCAGATCTTTGTCAGATTATGCATTTCTGGGAACGTGTGTGTGTGTGTGTGTGTGTGTGTGTGTGTGTGTGTGTGTGTGTGTGTGTGTGTGTGTGTGTGTGTGTGTTGGTAATGCGTGTGTTTATCTTCTAGTTAATGGAACATATAGAGTGACGCAACCTCTCTTTAACAGATTCTCCAGGAAGTGAAATATAAATTCCAAAATCAGACGATATGTTAAGTTCACTGGAAGATCATATGCAGTTGTTAGTGTTTGTCTTCACAATCAGATTGTATGTATGCATGTATTTTTTATTTAACTTTTATTTAACGAGGCAAGTCAGTTTTAAGAACAAATTCTTATTTACAATGACGGCCTACCAAAATCAAATCAAATCAAATCAAATCAAATTTATTTATATAGCCCTTCGTACATCAGCTGATATCTCAAAGTGCTGTACAGAAACCCAGCCTAAAACCCCAAACGGCAAGCAATGCGGAATTGTAGAAACACGGTGGCTAGGAAAAACTCCCTAGAAAAGCCAAAACCTAGGAAGAAACCTGAGAGGAACCAGGCTATGTGGGGTGGCCAGTCCTCTTCTGGCTGTGCCGAGTAGAGATTATAACGGAACATGGCCAGATGTTCAAATGTTCATGATAGCCAGCATGGTCAGATAATAATAAGGCAGAACAGTTGAAACTGGAGCAGCAGCACGGCCAGGTGGACTGGGGACAGCAAGGAGTCATCATGTCAAGTAGTCCTGGGGCATGGTCCTAGGGCTCAGGTCAGTTGAAACTGGAGCAGCAGCGGCCAGGTGGACTGGGGACGGCAAGGAGTCATCATGTCAGGTAGTCCTGGGGCATGGTCTAGGGCTCAGGTCCTCCGAGAGAGAGAAGGAAGGTTAGAGACGCACACTTAGATTCACACAGGACACCGAATTGGACAGGAGAAGTACTCCAGATATAACAAACTAGGCCCACAGCCCCCGACACATATTCTGCAGCATAAATACTGGAGGCTGAGACAGGAGGGTCAGGAGACACTGTGGCCCCACCGAGACACCCCGGACAGGAGCCAAACAGGAAGGATATATTACCCCACTTTGCCCAAGCACAGCCCCCACCACTGGAGGATATCTTCAACCACCAACTTACCATCCTGAGACAAAGCTGAGTATAGCCATAAAGATCTCCGCGGCACAACCCAAGGGGCGCCAACCCAGACAGGATGACCACATCAGTGAATCAACCCACTCCAGGTGACGCACCCCCCTCCAGGGACGGCATGAGAGAGCCCCAGCAAGCCAGTGACTCAGCCCTGTAATGGGTTAGAGCAGAATCCCAGTGGAAAGAGGGAACCGGCCCAGGCAGAGACAGCAAAGGGTGGTTCGAACATCCCAGAGCCTTTCCGTTCACTTCCACTCCTGGGCCAGGCTACCTCAATCTTATGACCCACTGAAGGCCTCCTGTGAGGACCGGGGCCTGGGATTAAAAATAAATGAAATAAAAATATAGGACAAAACGCACATCACGACAAGAGACAACACTACATAAAGAGAGACCTACGACAACAACGCAGCATGGTAGCAACACAACACGTCCAGCAACACAACATGGTAGCAACACAACATGGCAGCAGCACAACATGGCAGCAGCACAACATGGCAGCAGCACAACATGGCAGCAGCACAACATGGTAGCAGCACAACATGGCAGCAGCACAAAACAGGGTAGAGGCACAAAACATGGTAGCAGCACAACAGGGTAGCAACACAACATGGTAGCAGCACAACATGGCAGCAGCACAACATGGCAGCAGCACAACAGGGTAGCAGCACAACATGGTAGCAGCACAACATGGCAGCAGCACAAAACAGGGTAGCATCACAACAGGGTAGCATCACAACATGGTAGCAGCACAACAGGGTAGCATCACAAAATAGGGTAGCATCACAACAGGGTAGCAGCACAACAGGGTAGCATCACAAAACAGGGTAGCATCACAACAGGGTAGCATCACAACAGGGTAGCATCACAAAACAGGGTAGCATTGCACAACATGGCAGCAGCACAAAACAGGGTAGCAACACAACATGGTAGCAGCACAACATGGTAGCATCACAACATGGTAGAAGCACAACATGGTAGCAGCACAAAACAGGGTACAAACATTATTGGGCACAGACAGCAGCACAAAGGGAAAGAAGGTAGAGACAACCAGTGAGTCTTGCGACAGGTATACAGAGATGACCAGTTTACAGAGGAGTATAGAGTGCAGTGATGTGTCCTATAAGGAGCATTGGTGGAAAATCTGATGGCCGAATGGTAAAGGAACATCGAGCCGCTAGAGAGCACTCTAACCTGCCGATCTATAAATTATGTCTCCGTAATCTGGCATGTGTAGGATGGTCATCTGAATCAGGGTTAGTTTGGCAGCTGGGGTGAAAGAGGAGCGATTACGATAGAGGAAACCAAGTCTAGATTTAACTTTAGCCTGCAGCCTTGGTATGTGCTGAGAGAAGGACGGTGTACCGTCTAGCCATACTACCAAGTACTTGTATGAGGTGACTTCCTCAAGCTCTAAACCCTCAGAGGTAGTATTCACACCTGTGGGGAGAGGGACATTCTTCTTACCAAACCAAATGACCTTTGTTTTGGAGGTGTTCAGAACAAGGTTAAGGGCAGAGAAAGCTTATTGGACACTAAGAAAACTTGGTTGTAGAGCATTGAACACAAAATCACAAAATTCGTAGGTCAAACTTTAACTTGTTGTGATAATACACACAAACAGAGCTGTCTATTTAGTAGAATACTGTAACTGCAAATACTATGTGTAAAATAGAACGTTTGTTAATTTAAAAATCTTTCTCCTCTCCTCAGACAGCCACCCGTTGGACTGGAGTAACAGTGGAATCGTGGCCATAGCCCTGGGATGTGACGTGTTCCTGTGGAAGAGGACACACCCACTCTGCAGGGCTGCATCCATCCCAGGCATGCCTTCTCGCTGAGCCTGTCTCACTCTGTGTCTTCTGTGTCCTGGAGCAGAGATGGATGTACACTGGGCATCGGGACCAAAGGAGGCGACGTGCAGGTGGAGACAAACATGCTCGAACCTTTAGCACAACAAATTCCTAAAATTTATTCGCAAAAATCAAAATGCTGCAAATAAATTTAATTGATAGAACCTATCGGTAATATTAAAGCTGATATCCCCCCCCACCACCCAAAAATAAATGTTTAAGAAAAAATAAATATTTTGCACTAATTCCATTGGTAACATATCACACAGGGACCACTTTAGCTTGTGAGCACCACTTTCCAAAACTACTGTCTGAGTTATTACACATGTTCTAGAGTGTCTTTAATCATTAGCTCTCACCGTCTCATGTCAGAATTAGACGTTGCTCCGTGTTTTCTCAAACGTCACATTTTAAAGTTATTAAAAGTTGAAATCGTAAGGTTAGGCGTTAACTCCGAATGATTAGGTAAGGGGTTAAAGATCTGGAATAGGCTTAAAAACAAAAATATCAAAACCAACTTTCTATCGCTGGATTTGAAATTGCAACCTCTGTGATCAGAGGCAAATGCTTACTCCCGTCGACCATCCCCATGTCCACAACTGAAACCTACGCGCTCACTGTTGCCCCCTAGTGGACGGTTTCCACACGTCCTCTCCCGACATCTACAGACATGGACGGAGCGTCAAATACGGACTTGTATCACGGGTGACCTGGCTGCTTTAATATAATGATATATTTTGTTGTTTCCTTTTGAGGTGTTGGATTGTTTTGTAGGCTTGAGGTCTTCATGTTGAAAGTATGTTGACAGAACAATATCACATCTTCAAACACAGTGGAGTGATTTCCTGCTTACAGTGAGGTTAGGTTTAGCTTAGCACGACCATGTGCATGTCATGTTCTACGTTAATGATGTTTGTAAGGACATGTCTCCCCCTCCCTCTCCCCCTCCCCCTCTCTCTCCTTCTCCCTCCTATCCTTCTCCCTCTGCATCTGCATCTGCCTCTCCCCCTCCGTCTGCCTCTCCCCCTCCTTCTCCCTCTGCCTCTCCCCTTCCCTCTCCTTCTCCATCTGCCTCTCCTTCTCCCTCTGCCTCTCCCCTTCCCTCTCCTTCTCCCTCTGCCTCTCCCCCCTCCCTCTGCTTCTCCCCCTCCTTCTCCCTCTGCC
>NC_088212.1:5340846-5368346 GCF_036934945.1 Oncorhynchus masou masou | reverse complement strand
CTCAAATGTATCATAGAACAACTTTCAATCTATTCTATTCTATTGTAGGTGTGTTCCTGGTCTGGTCAGAGGAGAGGAAGGCTCTGTTCATTGGCCATGGTCTTCCTCATCACCCATAACCTGCTGGAGCCCCTCCCTCACTGGAAGAGACCTACCAGCTACATGGTGAGACATCAGCTACTGCTACTACTACTACTACTACTACTACTACTACTACCACTACTACTGCTACTACTACTACTACTGCTACTACTGCTACTATTACCTATTACCACTACTACTACTACTATTACCACTACTACTACTACTGTTACTGCTGATACTGCCACCACTGCTACTGCTACTGCTACTGCTGCTGCTACTGCAACTACTGCTGTTGCTGCTACTACTGCTGCTACTGCTACTGCTACTGCTGCTGCTGCTACTACTGCTACAGCAACTACTGCTGCTGCTGCTACTGCTACGACTAGCCTGCTGCCTCTGCTACTACTACTGCTACTACTGCTACTGCTACTACTGCTGCTACTGTTGCTGCCTGCTGCTGCTGGTACTGCTGTGCTACTGCTGCTACTATGAGTAATTACTACAGTACTACTACTGATACTACGATGGCGACGACGACTACGACTATCACTACTGATACTACTAATGCTACTCCTACTACTACTACTACTACTGCTACTAGTACTATGACTATTACTACTGATACTACTGCTACTACTGCTTCTACTGATACTACTACTACTACTACTGATACTACTACTACAAGTACGACTGCTCCAAATACTACTAGGTCTCACTATTACTACTACTACTCCTACTACTACTACAACTTTTGCTGCTACTACTGATACTACTCCCTACTACTATTGCTACTACTATTGCTGCTGCTACTACTACCACTACTACTACTACTGCTACTACTATTGCTACTATTGCTACTACTCTACTACTGCTACTACTACTATTACTATTTACTATTACAACACCTCATTTGGCCGCCTTTCGTTCCAGTACTCTGCTGCCTGTGACTGGAACGAATTGCCAAATCCCTGAAGTTGGAGACTTTTATCTCCTCACCAACTTCAAACATGTGCTATCTGAGCAGCTAACCGACGCTGCAGCTGTACATAGTCTATTGCAACAGCCCACCCATTTTCACCTACCACATCCCCACACTGTTTTTATTTATTTACTTTTCTGCTCTTTTGCACACCAATATCTCTACCTGTACATGACCATCTGATCATTTATCACTCAGTGCTAATCTGCAAAATTGTAATTATTCGCCTCTACCTCCTCATGCCCTTTGCACAATGTATATAGACTCCCCTTTTTTCTACTGTGTTATTGACTTGTTAATTGTTTACTCCATGTGTAACTCTGTGTGGTCTGTTCACACTGCTATGCTTTATCTTGGCCAGGTCGCAGTTGCAAATGAGAACTTGTTCTCAACTAGCCTACCTGGTTAAATAAAGGTGAAAGAAAGAAATTTCTACTAATACTACGACTGCTACAACTACTAGGGTCTACTATTACTACTACGATGACTACTACTACTACTCTACTACTATTGCTACTACTATTGCTGCTGCTGCTGCTACTACTACTGCTACTACTGCTACTACTACTCTGTACTTCTTTTGCTACTACTGCTACTGCTACTGCTACTACTCCCTACTACTGCTGCTGCCTTGCTGCTTTTGTTGCTGCATTCTACTACTACTACTGCTACTACTACTGCTACTACTATTGCTGCTACTACTACTACTGCTACTACTACTCCTACTACTATTGTTGCTACTACTACTATTGCTGCTACTACTACTCCTACTACTACTACTACCACCACCACTGCTGCTGCTGCTACTACTACTACGACTACTACTGTTGCTACTACTCCTACTACTGCTACTACTACTCCTACTACTTTTGCTACTACTTTATGCTACTACTACTGCTGCTGCTACTACTACTACTTTTGCTGCTGCTACTCCTACTGCTATTACTACTCCTACTACTACTCCTCCTCCTCCTCCTACTACTACTACTACTACTACTAAAAGGTTCTGCTCCAGCTGCTATTGCTACTACTTCTGCTACTACTATTACTGCTACTAAATATTCTGCTCCAACTTACTACTGCTACTACTTATTCTACTACTATTGCTACTACATCTCCTACTACTATTGCTACTACTACTACTATTGCTACTACTACTACTACTAATTACTACTACTACTACTACTGCTACTGCTACTACTATTACTGCTACTAAATGTTCTGCTCCAACTACTACTATTGCTACTACTTCTACTACTACTATTACTGCTACTAAATGTTCTACTCCAACTACTACTATTGCTACTACTTCCCTACTACTATTGCTACTACTTTCCTACTACTATTGCTACTACTACTACTACTACTACTACTACTACTATTACTGCTACTACTACTACTACTACTACTACTACTACTACTACTACTACTACTATTACTGCTACTACTACTACTACTACTACTACTACTACTATTACTGCTACTACTACTACTACTACTACTACTCCTACTCCTCCTCCTCACTGGTCCTACCAGCTACATGGTGAGAGACTCACAGAAATACAAATAAATGCATCTCAGAGTTCAAGTAACAGACATCTCATCATCTGTTCAGAGGAGACAGTGTGAATCAGGTCTTCATGTTCGAACTGCTGCAAAGAAACCACTACTAAAGGACACCAATAAGAAGGAGACTTGCTTGGGCAAGAAACACGAGCAATGGACATTAGACCCGGTGGAAATCTGTCCTTGTGTCTGATGAGTCCAAATTTGAGATTTTTGGTTCCAACCGCCGTGTCTTTGTGAGACGCAGAGTCGGTGGAACGGATGATCTCCGCATGTGTGGTTCCACCGTGAAGCATGGAGGAGGAGGTGTGATGATGTGGGGTGCTTTGCTCGTGACATTGTCTGTGATTTATTTAGAATTCAAGGCACACTTAACCACTATGGCTACCTCAGCATTCTACAGCAATACGCCATCCCAACACACCTCCAGGCTGTTTAAGGGCTATTTGACCAAGAAGGGGAGTGGAGTGCTGCATCAGATGACCTGGCCTCCACAATCACCTGACCTCAACCCAATTGAGAGGGTTTGGGTTGAGTTGGACCGCAGAGTGAAGGAAAAGCAGCCAACAAGTTCTCAGCATATGTGGGAACTCCTTCAAGACGGTTGGAAAAGCATTCCAGGTGAAGCTGGTTGAGAGAATGCCAAGAGTGTGCAAAGCTGTCATCAAGGCAAAGGGTGGCTACATTGAAGAATATAACATATATTTTGATTTGTTTAACCCTTTTTTGGTTGCTCAATGATTCCATATGTGTTATTTCATAGTTTTGATGTCTTCACTATTCTATAATGTAGAAAATAGTTCAAACAAAAACGCTTGAATGAGTCGGTATGTCCAAGCTTTGGACTGGTACTGTATAAGAGCTGCTCAACCCACGGATAGGGGAGCCTGATATGACCAGATACGTATTTTTCTCATTGTTACAATGCTGTTATTGTGATTTTTTTCAGGTCACATGGGTCGTGTTTTGCACCTGGCCCTCAGTCCCAATGGAACCAAGCTCCTCTCAGCAGGAGCAGACTGTCTGGGCCATGTCTGGAACACCTATGACACCTAAAACACCTAGGACACCTAAAACACCTAGGACACCTAAAACACCTAGGACACCTAAAACACCTAAAACATCTAGGACACCTAAAACACCTAAAACATCTAGGACACCTAAAACACCTAGGACACCTAAAACACCTAAAACATCTAGGACACCTACAACACCTAGGACACCTAAAACACCTAGGACACCTAAAACATCTAGGACACCTAAAACACCTAGGACACCTAAAACACCTAGGACACCTAAAACATCCAGGACACCTAAAACACCTAGGACACCTAAAACACCTAGGACACCTAAAACACCTAGGACACCTAAAACACATAGGACACCTAAAACACCTAGGACACCTAAAACATCTAGGACACCTAAAACACCTACAAAACATCTAGGACACCTAAAACACCTAGGACACCTAAAACACCTAAAACATCTAGGACACCTACAACACCTAGGACACCTACAACACCTAGGACACCTAAAACATCTAGGACCCTAAAACACCTAGGACACCTAAAACATCCTAGGACACCAAAACAAACACCTAGGACACCTAAAACACCTAGGACACCTAAAACACCTAGGACACCCTAAAACACATAGGACACCTAAAACACCTAAAACATCTAGACACCTATCTAGGACACCTAAAACACCTAAAACATCTAGGACACCTAAAACACCTAAAACATCTAGGACACCTAAAACACCTAAAACACCTAAAACACCTAGGACACCTAAAACACCTAAAACATCTAGGACACCTAAAAACACCTAAAACACCTAGGACACCTAAAACATCTAGGACACCTAAAACACCTAAAACACCTAAAACACCTAGGACACCTAAAACATCTAGGACACCTAAAACATCTAGGACACCTAAAACACCCTAACACACCTGGACACCTAACACACCTAAAACACCTAGGACACCTAAAACACCTAGGACACCTAAAACACCTAGGACACCTAAAACACCTAGGACACCTAAAACACCTAAAACAACTAGGACACCTAAAACATCTAGGACACCTAGGACACCTAAAACACCTAGGACACCTAAAACCTAAAACACCCAGGACACCTAAAAACAACTAGGACACCTAAAACACCTAGGACACCTAAAACACCTAGGACACCTAAAACACCTAAAACATCTAGGACACCTAAAACACCTAAAACACCTAGGACACCTAAAACACCTAGGACACCTAAAACACCCAGGACACCTAAAACACCTAAAACACCTAGAAGTAAGCTCCCTTTCCCTTCCTCTCAGCTGGGGCAGACTCTCTGAGCCATGTCTGGAACACCTAGAATCAACACAGACATGCAGACGCATGCACACACACCCACACACACACACGCACGCACGCACGCACGCACGCACGCACGCACGCACGCACACACACACACACACACACACACACACACACACACACACACACACACACACACACACACACACACACACACACACACACACACACACACACACACACACACACACACACACACACACACACACACACACACACACACACACACAAATTCAATAAGGTATGTATGGGCTGTTCTCATGAGAAATGATTCAGGTGCTTGAGGTTTGACTTTCAACACAACAAATCCTCTCAGAGCCAGATGAAATGGCAACTGAGCTTTTCTGAGAGATGAATGTGAATCAAATAAATGTAATTATGTTGGTCACATACATGTTCAGCAGATGTTATTGGTCACATACATGTTCAGCAGATGTTATTGGTCACATACACGTGTTTAACTTGGTCACATACACGTGTTTAAAAGATGTTATTGGTCACATACACGTGTTTAACAGATGTTATTGGTCACATACACGTGTTTAACAGATGTTATTGGTCACATACACGTGTTTAACAGATGTTATTGGTCACATACACGTGTTTAACAGATGTTATTGGTCACATACACGTGTTTAACAGATGTTATTGCGGGTGTAGCGAAATGCTTGTATTGTCAGACCTGGTCACGACTGGTTCAAGCTGAACTTTCCCAGTTATTTGCCTAAATGCATCGTTCAGTTGTATGATCAGACAAATGGTTGGATATGTTTGTGATAACATGTTCATTTGATGTTTTGTGGTGGTTTTTTCATAAATTAAAAGAACTGTATAAATATGTTTCTTTGATGAAACAAGAGTAAGCATTTTAGGGCTTTGATCCAATTAAAGCATACAATGACCTGTTGTGCTGTTTGACTACCTCCATATCATATAATAATAATAATATCATAATATAATAATATATCACCATAGAGCTCCTTCATTCTGAAAAATCAGTTCAACACCTTACATGCAACACTACAATCCAACTCTTACTAGAAAAGTATCACTTTCTCAAGAACGTGTCTGCAGTAGATTTTAAAACGTGTATGTGGGAACTCTGCACCATCACCCTTGGAGATCAATGAAGGGGGCATTGAAGTGAAGACAGGAGGCATGTTGATGAGGTCATGGTACATACATAGTCCTCCAATACCCCCATCCCTGGTCCTCAAGTACCCCATCCCTGGTCCTCCAGTACCCCCATCCCTGGTCCTCCTACCACTCCAATACACTCAACCCCTGGTCCTCCAGTACCCCCATCCCTGGTCCCTCCAATACCACCAACCCTTGTCCTCCAATACCCACTCAATACCCCCAACCCTGGTCCTCCAATACCCCCAACCCTGGTCCTCAATACCCCCAAACCTGGTCCTAATACCCCCAACCCTGGTCTCCAATGTCCCCAAACCTGGTCCTCCAATAACCCCAACCCTTGCACTCCAACACCCCCAACCTTGGTCCTCCGGTATCTACAACTCTGGTCCTTCAGTACCCACATCCCTGGCCCTACAGTCCTCCAGTACCCCCAACCCTGGCCCTCCAGTTCCCCAACCATGGCCCTCCAGTTCCCCCAACCCTGGTCCTCCAGTTCCCCCAACCCCCTGGTCCTCCAGTTCCCCAACCCAGGTCACTCCAGTACCCCCAACCCTGGTCCTCCAGTACCCACAACCCTGGTCCTCCAGTACCCACAACCCTGGTCCTCCAGCACCCACAACCGTGGTCCTCCAGTACCCACAACCCTGTCCTCCAGTACACCCTGGTCCGCAACCCTGGTCCTCTAGTACCCCCAACCCTGGTCCTCCAGTACCCCCAACCCTAGTTGACAAGTTGAATCAGGTATGCTTGTCCAGGGCTACAGTAAACATTATAAAACTATTATTTTGTTCGACTTCCGTGCAGCGTTTCTTTATCGATCATAGACTGCCGAATGAAATACATATGTGTTATGGCTTTACATCTCCTGTTATATTGTGGATAAAGAATTACCTGTCTAACAGAACACAGAGGGTGTTCTTTAATGGAAGCCTCTCGAACATAATCCAGGTGGAATCAGGAATTCCCCAGGGCAGCTGTCTAGGACCCTCACTCTTTGAGTAAAGCCACGGTGTCTATGTCTGAGGATGACTCAAGTTAGCTACTTCAGCGACTGAAATGACTGCAACACTTAACAAAGAGCTGCAGTTAGCTTCAGAGCGGGTGGGAAAGAAATAAGTTAGTCCTAAATATTTCTAAAACTAAAAGACATTTTTTACATTTACATTTAAGTCATTTAGCAGACGCTCTTATCAGAGCGACTTACAAATTGGTGAATTCACCTTCTGACATCAGTGGAACAGCCACTTTACAATAGTGCATCTAAATCATTTAAGGGGTGGGGTGAGAAGGATAGCTTTATCCTATCCTAGGTATTGTATTTGTGACAAATCATTCACTAAAATCTAAACCTCAACTAAATATTGTACTGAACAATGTGGAAATTGAGCTGAGTTGAGGTGGCTAAACTGCTTGGAGTGATCCTGGAAAGTACACTGTAATGGACATAACATATTGATACAACAGTAGCTAAGATGGGGAGAAGTCTGTCCATAATAAAGCACTGTCTGCCTTCCGAACAACACTATCAACAAGGCAGGTCCTACAGGCCATGGTTTTGTGGCACCTTGACTACTGTTCAGTCGTGTGGTCAGGTGCCACAAAGGAGACTTAGGAAAATTACAATTGGCTCAGAACAGGAAAGCACGTCTGGCCCTTGAATGTACACAGAGGAAGCGAATATAAATAATATGCATATCAATCTCGAGACAGTGATTCATCACTAGTATTTATGAGAGGTATTGACATGTTGGATCTGTTTAAAACTACTAGCGCACAGCTCGGACACCCATACATACCCCACAAGACATGCCACAAGAGGTCTGTTTAAACTACTAGAACACAGCTCAGACACCCACATACATACCCCACAAGACATGCTATAAGAGGTCTGTCTAAACTACTGGTGCACAGCTCGGACATCCATGCATACCCCACAAGACATGCCACAAGAGGTCTGTTTAAACTACTAGAACACAGCTCAGACACCCATACATACCCCACAAGACATGCCATAAGAGGTCTGTCTAAACTACTGGGCGCACAGCTCGGACACCCATGCATACCCCACAAGACATGCCACAAGAGGTCTCTTTTCACAATCACCAACTCCAGAACAGACTATGGGATGTGCACAGTACTACATAGAGCCACGACTACATGGAACTCTATTCCACATCAGGTAACTGATGCAGCAGTAGAATCAGATTTAAAAAACAGGTAAAAATACACCTTATGGAACAGCAGGGACTGTGAAGCATCAGAAACATAGACCGTAGACACGTGTGTAACCACACAGGATACGGACTATACACACATGCATTTTGTGCTGTAGCTATGTGGTGGAGTCGGGGCCTGGGGGACATTAGTTGCCTTGGCAAAAATACCATACCGATAGCAGAGTCAGGGACAGCCGCTGCCCGTCTCCAAATGTACACGCTGCGCTTTAATCGCCACTGAGCACGCTGATCACACCCGGGCTTTCTGTTGCTCATTAGACAAAAAATTAGATTTCATTCCTGGAGGTGTGTTTCCCTGCCTCCCTCGTTTTGTTTAGTGATGTTCTTGAAATCCCATTTGAACTTTGCTGTCCTTTTAAATGGATTTGGGTGACTAAACTAAACCAAAAAATCAGAAATAGTTTTTCCATTATTTCCAGTATTTATACAACAACTTAATGTGTTATCGCTGGTCTTCATCTCAGAGCAGAACCTAATGACCTGGATTGTAGTTGAGATTACATTAAAAGTACACGGTCCAAGTGATGAAGTACACGATGCAAGTGATGAAGTACACGATTCAAGTGATGAAGTACACGGTCCAAGTGATGGAGTACACGGTCCAAGTGATGGAGTACATGGTGCAAGTGATGAAGTACACGATGCAAGTAATGAAGTACACAATGCAAGTGATGAAGTACACGATGCAAGTGATGAAGTACACGGTGCAAGTGATGAAGTACACGGTCCAAGTGATGAAGTACACGGTCCAAGTGATGAAGTACACGATGCAAGTGATGAAGTACACGGTGCAAGTGATGAAGTACACGGTCCAAGTGATGAAGTACACGGTCCAAGTGATGAAGTACACGGTCCAAGTGATGAAGTACACGGTGCAAGTGATGAAGTACACGGTCCAAGTGATGGGAAGGTTCAGTTTGTGACTGGATCAGGTAGTAAGGGAAAGGTTCTGTCACTCCCTGACCATAGAGAGCCCTTGGGGTTATCTCTGGTGCAATAGGTCTGAGCATGACTAGGGGGTGTTCTAGTCATGAATTTCTTTGTTGGTGTGAGTATGGTTCCCAATTGGAGGCAGCTGATAATCGTTGCCTCCAATTGGGGATCATATTTAATGTGGTCCTTTTCCCAACTGCGTTGTGGGATATTATTTTTGTTTGGTGCCTATGTGTGCTACGAACTGCATGTTCATTTATTTATTTGTTGTTTAAGTTTCACTTTTATAAATATATGAAACTCTACTCGCGCTGCGCCTTGGTCCACTCATTATAACGAACGTGACAGAATATCCCACCACTACAGGACCAAGCAGTGTTCCCAGGAGGTAAAGGAGAGCTGGACATGGGAGGAAATAATGGGTGGATGCGAGACCCTTCCATGGCGGGAGTCGCCAAGGAGTATAGGAGGACAGCAACGATGCCGGGGTCCACGGCCACAGAAACCCCAAGATTTTTTGGGGGGGGCACAACGTGCTGTCGGTCGAGCCGAGGAGAGTGTCAGAGACCATCGGCGATTTGATGGAGCTGTTGGAGGAGGGAGATCGGAGAGAGATGTTGGTTATGTGTATTCTGCACTGCCCTCGCCCTGAAGAGCGTGTCATCAGTCCGATGAAACCTGTGCCGGCTCCACGCACCAGACCTCCAGTACGCCTCCCCAGCCCGCTACGTCCTGTGCCGGCTCCCCGCACTCGCCCTGAAGAGCGTGTGTGAGTATGGTTCCCAATTGGAGGCAGCTGATGGTCGTTGCTTCTAATTGGGGATCATACTTAATGTGGTCCATGGCCTGACATGGCCTCTCATTCTGAGGCAGCCATTTGTAGTGATCCTGGGATCCAAGTCCCTAAATATCTTTGGTAAGCAAGAGAAGCAAGAGAAGCAGCGATGAAAGAGACGCCATTATCAGACACCATTACTGATGTAAACCAGATTAAAGCATTCATTCTATCGATTTATGACATTATTACGGTGAGCAAAGGTTTACTTCTAGGGAAACCGGCAATGACAGAAGAGAAGATGCATGTATCTAACTATAGACACGTTTACTAATAGCCTACCAAAATGTCGGAAATACAAGCAAGAACAAAATCTCCGCCCCCTGTCTCAAAAACTTTCTGCCATCTCTGACTGTTGGCCTACAAGAGAAGGCTGATGGGAGGAGCTACAGGAGGACGGGCTCATTGTAATGGCTGGAATGGACTTCATACCGATCCATATATTCCATTCCAGCCATTACAATGAACACGTCCTTCTATAGCTCCTCCCACCAGCCTTCTCTGTTCGGCCAACAGTCAGAGATGGCAGAAAGTTTTTGAGACAGGGGGCGGGGGATTTTTGTTCTTGCTTGTAATTTCTGACAGTTTGGTAGGCCTGCAGCACATTTTCTATAATATTTGCAAGTTAGGGTTGTTTGTGGGCCTCAGATTTGAATTCTATTACACATAGTCGGATGGGTTATTAGCAATTGGGGGTGAGTGCGGGTGAACAAAGAGCTGACCCGCGAATCACACACACACACCACGAAAATTCAGTAAGCTTAGTTGTGAAGGAAGAAACAACATGGAAAAAGAGATAAGCAAGTTCGGTCCACAAAACAGATTTTCACCAAGTCAAATTAATGTATTGTGTTTCATGATGCTTGTAATCTAAACCAAAGTAGATTCACTATATATACACATTAGTGGATTTGGCTATTTCAGCCACACCCGTTGCTGACAGGTGTATAAAATTTGAGCACACAGCCATGCAATCTCCACAGACAAACATTGGCAGTATAATGGCCTGACTGAAGAGCTCAGTGACTTTCAACGTAGCACCGTCATAGGATGCCACCTTTCCAACAAGTCAGTTCGTCAAATTTCTGCTCCTGCTGGAGTTGCCCTCGCCAACTGTGGGCAGCTGTTATTGTGGAAGTGGAGGAGCACTAGGAGCAACAACGGCTCAGCCGCGAAGGGTAGGCCACATGCTTTCTTCACAGAACAGGAATCACCAGTGCTGAAGCGCGTAGCGCATAAGAATCGCTTTGTCCTCGGTTTCAATGCTCACTACCGAGTTCCAAACTGCCTCTGGAAGCAACGTCAGCACAATCAACTGCTCCGTCAAGAGCTTCATGAAATGCGTCTAAGGCTGAGCAGCTACACACAGGCCTAAGATCACCTTTGCAGTAATGCCAAGCATCGCTGAGTTGTGTAAAGCTCACCGCCATTGCACTCTGAGCAGCGGAAGCGCTGCTTCGAGTGATGAATCAATCACGCTTCACCATCTGGCAGTCCGATGGACGAATCTGGGTTTGGCGGATACCAGAGAACGCTACCTTGCCCCAATGCAGAGTGCCAACTGTAAAGTTTGGTGGAGGAGGAATAATGGTCTGGGGCTGTTTTTCATGGCTCGGGCGCCTTAGTTCCATTGAAGGGAAATCTAACGCTACAACATACAATGACATTCGAGACGATTCTGTGCTTCCAACTTTGTGGAATCGTTTTGGGGAAGAACCTTCCTATTTCTGACAATGCCCTGCACAAAACAAGGTCCATACAGAAATGTTTTTTGTCGAGATCTGGCCTGCACAGAGCCAAGACCTCAACCCCATAGAACACCTTTGGGATGAATTGGAACGCCGACTGTGAGCCAGGACTAATCGCTCAACATCAGTTCCCGACCTCACTAAGGCTGTTGTGGCCGAATGGAATCAAGTCCCCCTGCAGCAATGTTCCAACATCTAGTGGAAAGCCTTCCCAGAAGAGTGGAGGCTGTTATAGCAGCAATGTTCCAACGTCTAGTGGAAAGCCTTCCCAGAAGAGTGGAGGCTGTTATAGCAGCAATGTTCCAACGTCTAGTGGACAGCCTTCCCAGAAGAGTGGAGGCTGTTATAGCAGCAAAGGGGTTGACAAACTCCACATTAATGCCCATAATTTCAGAATGAGATGTTCGATGAGCAGGTGTCCACATACTTTTGATCATGTAGTGTAGATGGAGGACATTTTGAAACCTACCCATCAATGGAAAGCCCATTCACCGAGCGTGGCTCTTCAGCAGACATTTAAATGAGGTTGGAGTCCATATTAATGCCCATGATTTTGGAATGAGTTGTTCCACGTTACATTTGGTCATGTAGATCTTGGACTTTAAACTCATTTTCAATGTCTGCTGTTGAGCCATCACGGCTCCCGAGTGGTGCAGCAGTCTAAGACACCGTATCGCAGTACAAGAGGTGTCACTACAGTCCCTCGGTTTGAATCCAGGCTGCGTCACATCCAGGCTGCGATTAGGAGTCCCGTAAGGCGGCGCACAATTGGCCCAGCGTCGTCCCGGGGTTTGGCCAGGGTTTGGCCGTCATTGTAAATAAGAATTTGCTCTTAACTGACTTGCCTTGTTAAATAAATATTTGTTTTTTAAAGAAATTATAATTGGTGGAAAGCCCTCATCCACCGATGGAATGCAAGGCTCCACCTGTGTTAATGTGAACTCTGCAACTAGACCAGGATTCTTTAATACCAGGAACTAAAAATACATTTGAAAACTCTGCCTTCCAAAACAGAATAACTCAGACTCGGAAAGAATCTAAAAATAGAAAGAGTTTATCTGGCCTTGTGCCAGAATGTCCACTGTCCATTTTGCTGCCTTAAAATTACATTTAATTTTTTTTATAAAATAATTTTAAAAAATCTACCCATGTACACATCTTATTACACATTTCCAAAGTATAAAGGAAAAAGTATAGAAAACTGCTTAAATTATTCAAAAATAAAACCCGGATATGTCTTGAGTATTTCGTCAGAGTTAATTCTTGGTGGAAGCACCTTTGGCAGCCATCACAACTGTAAAACATTTTGAATAAAATTCTATCAACTCTTACGGCAACATACTATACTGACTTGCCTCGGTAAATAAACGTTAAAGAAATAAATAAAATACGGCAACATACCGTATATGCATTGTTTTTGTCAAAATTGCTCAAGCTAAAGTAAATTCTTTAACTTTGAAAACGTGGAGTAGGTTGTGTGTGGTTAGTAGAGAAACAAATCGAATGTATTTCCTTTTGAAATGCAATTAAGACAACAGCAACATGTGAAGACTGTGCAAGGGGTGTGTAGACTAACTAGCTACTGGGGGTGTGTAGACTAACTAGCTACTGGGGGTGTGTGGACTAACTAGCTACTGGGGGTGTGTAGACTAACTAGCTACTGGGGGTGTGTACACTAACTAGCTACTGGGGGTGTGTAGACTAACTAGCTACTGGGGGTGTGTAGACTAACTAGCTACTGGGGGTGTGTAGACTAACTAGCTACTGGGGGTGTGTAGACTAACTAGCTACTGGGGGTGTGTACACTAACTAGCTACTGGGGGTGTGTAGACTAACTAGCTACTGGGGGTGTGTAGACTAACTAGCTACTGGGGGTGTGTAGACTAACTATCTACTGGGGGTGTGTACACTAACTAGCTACTGGGGGTGTGTACACTAACTAGCTACTGGGGGTGTGTAGACTAACTAGCTACTGGGGGTGTGTAGACTAACTAGCTACTGGGGGTGTGTAGACTAACTAGCTACTGGGGGTGTGTAGACTAACTAGCTACTGGGAGTGTGTAGACTAACTAGCTACTGGGGGTGTGTAGACTAACTAGCTACTGGGGGTGTGTAGACTAACTAGCTACTGGGGGTGTGTAGACTAACTAGCTACTGGGGGTGTGTACACTAACTAGCTATTGGGGGTGTGTAGACTAACTAGCTACTGGGGGTGTGTAGACTAACTAGCTACTGGGGGTGTGTAGACTAACTAGCTACTGGGGGTGTGTAGACTAACTAGCTACTGGGGGTGTGTAGACTAACTAGCTACTGGGGTGTGTAGACTAACTAGCTACTGGGGGTGTGTAGACTAACTAGCTACTGGGGGTGTGTAGACTAACTAGCTACTGGGGGTGTGTAGACTAACTAGCTACTGGGGGTGTGTACACTAACTAGCTACTGGGGGTGTGTAGACTAACTAGCTACTGGGGGTGTGTACACTAACTAGCTACTGGGGGTGTGTAGACTAACTAGCTACTGGGGGTGTGTAGACTAACTAGCTACTGGGGGTGTGTAGACTAACTAGCTACTGGGGGTGTGTAGACTAACTAGCTACTGGGGGTGTGTAGACTAACTAGCTACTGGGGGTGTGTAGACTAACTATCTACTGGGGGTGTGTACACTAACTAGCTACTGGGGGTGTGTAGACTAACTAGCTACTGGGGGTGTGTAGACTAACAAGCTACTGGGGGTGTGTAGACTAACTATCTACTGGGGGTGTGTACACTAACTAGCTACTGGGGTTGTGTACACTAACTAGCTACTGGGGGTGTGTAGACTAACTAGCTACTGGGGGTGTGTAGACTAACTAGCTACTGGGGTGTGTAGACTAACTAGCTACTGGGGGTGTGTACACTAACTAGCTACTGGGGGTGTGTAGACTAACTAGCTACTGGGGGTGTGTAGACTAACTAGCTACAGGGGGTGTGTAGACTAACTAGCTACTGGGGGTGTGTAGACTAACTAGCTACTGGGGGTGTGTAGACTAACTAGCTACTGGGGGTGTGTAGACTAACTAGCTACTGGGGGTGTGTAGACTAACTAGCTACTGGGGGTGTGTACACTAACTAGCTACTGGGGGTGTGTACACTAACTAGCTACTGGGGGTGTGTAGACTAACTAGCTACTGGGGGTGTGTAGACTAACTAGCTACTGGGGGTGTGTAGACTAACTAGCTACTGGGGGTGTGTAGACTAACTAGCTACTGGGGGTGTGTAGACTAACTAGCTACTGGGGGTGTGTAGACTAACTAGCTACTGGGGGTGTACACTAACTAGCTACTGGGGTGTGTAGACTAACTAGCTACTGGGGGTGTAGACTAACTAGCTACTGGGGGTGTGTAGACTAACTAGCTACTGGGGGTGTAGACTAACTAGCTACTGGGGGTGTGTACACTAACTAGCTACTGGGGTGTGTAGACTAACTAGCTACTGGGGTAACTAGCTACTGGGGGTAGACTAACTATCTACTGGGGGTGTGTACACTAACTAGCTACTGGGGGTGTACACTAACTAGCTACTGGGGGTGTGTAGACTAACTAGCTACTGGGGGTGTAGACTAACTAGCTACTGGGGGTGTGTAGACTAACTAGCTACTGGGGGTGTGTAGACTAACTAGCTACTGGGGGTGTGTAGACTAACTAGCTACTGGGGTGTGTAGACTAACTAGCTACTGGGTGTAGACTAACTAGCTAGGGGTGTAGACTAACTAGCTACTGGGGGTACACTAACTAGCTGTAGACTAACTAGCTACTGGGGGTGTGTAGACTAACTAGCTACTGGGGGTGTGTAGACTAACTAGCTACTGGGGGTGTGTAGACTAACTAGCTACTGGGGGTGTGTACACTAACTAGCTACTGGGGGTGTAGACTAACTAGCTACTGGGGGTGTGTAGACCAACTAGCTACTGGGGGTGTGTGACTGGGGGGGTGTGTAGACTAACTAGCTACTGGGGGTGTACACTAACTAGCTACTGGGGGTGTGTAGACTAACTAGCTACTGGGGGTGTGTAGACTAACTAGCTACTGGGGGTGTGTAGACTAACTAGCTACTGGGGGTGTGTAGACTAACTAGCTACTGGGTGTGTAGACTAACAGCTACTGGGGGTGTGTACTAGCTACTGGGGGGTGTGTAGACTAACTAGTTACTGGGGGTGTGTAGACTAACTATCTACTGGGGTGTACACTAACTAGCTACTGGGGGTGTGTAGACTAACTAGCTACTGGGGGTGTGTAGACTAACAAGTTACTGGGGTGTGACTAACTATCTACTGGGGGTGTGGGTACACTAACTAGCTACTGGGGTTGTGTACACTAACTATTACTGGGGGTGTGTAGACTAACTAGCTACTGGGGGTGTGTAGACTAACTAGCTACTGGGGGTGTGTAGACTAACTAGCTACTGGGGGTGTGTAGACTAACTAGCTACTGGGGGTGTGTAGACTAACTAGCTACTGGGGGTGTGTAGACTAACTAGCTACTGGGGGTGTGTAGACTAACTAGCTACTGGGGGTGTGTAGACTAACTAGCTACTGGGGGTGTGTAGACTAACTAGCTACTGGGGGTGTGTAGACTAACTAGCTACTGGGGGTGTGTAGACTAACTATCTACTGGGGGTGTGTACACTAACTAGCTACTGGGGTTGTGTACACTAACTAGCTACTGGGGGTGTGTAGACTAACTAGCTACTGGGGGTGTGTAGACTAACTAGCTACTGGGGGTGTGTAGACTAACTAGCTACTGGGGGTGTGTAGACTTACTAGCTACTGGGGGTGTGTAGACTAACTAGCTACTGGGGGTGTGTAGACTAACTAGCTACTGGGGGTGTGTAGACTAACTAGCTACTGGGGTGTAGATCAACTAGCTACTGGGGGTGTACACTAACTAGCTACTGGGGTGTGTAGTAACTACTACTGGGGGTGTACACTAACTAGCTACTGGGGGTGTGTAGACTAACTAGCTACTGGGGGTGTGTACACTAACTAGCTACTGGGGGTGTGTAGACTAACTAGCTACTGGGGGTGTGTAGACTAACTAGCTACTGGGGGTGTGTAGACTAACTAGCTACTGGGGGTGTGTACACTAACTAGCTACTGGGGGTGTGTAGACTAACTAGCTACTGGGGGTGTGTACACTAACTAGCTACTGGGGGTGTAGACTAACTAGCTACTGGGGGTGTGTACACTAACTAGCTACTGGGGGTGTGTAGACTAACTAGCTACTGGGGGTGTGTAGACTAACTAGCTACTGGGGGTGTGTAGACTAACTAGCTACTGGGGTGTGACTGCTACACACTAACTAGCTACTGGGGGTGTGTAGACTAACTAGCTAACTGGGGGTGTGTAGACTAACTAGCTACTGGGGGTGTGTACACTAACTAGCTACTGGGGGTGTGTAGACTAACTAGCTACTGGGGTGTGTACACTAACTAGCTACTGGGGGTGTGTAGACTAACTAGCTACTGGGGGTGTGTACACTAACTAGCTACTGGGGGTGTGTAGACTAACTAGCTACTGTGGTGTAGTAACCAGTACTGGGGTGTGTACACTAACTAGCTACTGGGGGTGTGTAGACTAACTAGCTACTGGGGGTGTGTACACTAACTAGCTACTGGGGGTGTGTAGACTAACTAGCTACTGGGGGTGTGTAGACTAACTAGCTACTGGGGGTGTGTACACTAACTAGCTACTGGGGGTGTGTAGACTAACTAGCTACTGGGGGTGTAGTACACTAACTAGCTACTGGGGGTGTGTAGACTAACTAGCTACTGGGGGTGTGTAGACTAACTAGCTACTGGGGTGTGTAGACTAACTAGCTACTGGGGGTGTACACTAACTAGCTACTGGGGGTGTGTAGACTAACTAGCTACTGGGGGTGTGTAGACTAACTAGCTGCAACTAGCTACTGGTGTGTACACTAACTAGCTACTTGGGGTGTGTAGACTAACTATCTACTGGGGGTGTGTACACTAACTAGCTACTGGGGTTGTGTACACTAACTAGCTACTGGGGTGTGTAGACTAACTAGCTACTGGGGGTGTGTAGACTAACTAGCTACTGGGGGTGTGTAGACTAACTAGCTACTGGGGGTGTAGTAGACTAACTAGCTACTGGGGGTGTGCTACTGGGGGTGTACTAGCTACTGGGGTGTGTAGACTAACTAGCGGGTGTACACTAACTAGCTACTGGGGTGTAGACTAACTAGCTACTGGGGGTGTGTAGACTAACTAGCTACTGGGGTGTGCTACTGTAGACTAACTAGTTACTGGGGGTGTGTACACTAACTAGCTACTGGGGGTGTACACTAACTAGCTACTGGGGGTGGTGTAGACTAACTAGTTACTGGGGGTGTGTAGACTAACTAGCTACTGGGGGTGTGTAGACTAACTAGCTACTGTGGTGTAGTGTACTGTGTGTAGACTAACTAGCTACTGGGGGTGTGTAGACTAACTAGCTACTGGGGGTGTGTAGACTAACTAGCTACTGGGGGTGTGTACACTAACTAGCTACTGGGGTGTGTACTGGGGGGTGTGTACACTAACTAGCTACTGGGGGTGTGTGTAGACTAACTAGCTACTGGGGGTGTGTAGACTAACTAGCTACTGGGGGTGTGTAGACTAACTAGCTACTGGGGGTGTGTACACTAACTAGCTACTGGGGTGTGTAGACTAACTAGCTACTGGGGTGTGTAGACTAACTAGCTACTGGGGGTGTGTACACTAACTAGCTACTGGGGTGTGTAGACTAACTAGCTACTGGGGTGTGTAGACTAACTAGCTACTGGGGGTGTGTAGACTAACTAGCTACTGGGGTGTGTACACTAACTAGCTGCTGGGGGTGTGTAGACTAACTAGCTACTGGGGTGTGTACACTAACTAGCTACTGGGGGTGTGCTACTGGGGGTGTGTACACTAACTAGCTACTGGGGGTGTGTACACTAACTAGCTACTGGGGGTGTGTAGACTAACTAGCTACTGGGGTGTGTAGACTAACTAGCTACTGGGGGTGTGTAGACTAACTAGCTACACCAACTAGCTACTGGGGTGTGTAGACTAACTAGCTACTGAGGGTGTGTACACTAACTAGCTACTGGGGGTGTGTAGACTAACTAGCTACTGGGGTGGGTACACTAACTAGCTACTGGGGGTGTGTAGACTAACTAGCCCCTGGGGGTGTGTACACTAACTAGCTACTGGGGGTGTGTACACTAACTAGCTACTGGGGGTGTCTACATTAACTAGCTACTGGGGGTGTGTAGACTAACTAGCTACTGGGGGTGTGTAGACTAACTAGCTACTGTGGGTGTGTAGACTAACTAGCTACTGGGGGTGTGTACACTAACTAGCTATTGGGAGTGTGTAGACTAACTAGCTACTGGGAATGTGTAGGCTAACTAGCTATTGGGGGTGTGTAGACTAACTAGCTAATGGAAGTGTGACTACTATCTAGCTACAAGAGGTGTGACGACTATCTAGCTACAAGAGGTGTGACGACTATCTAGCTACAAGAGGTGTGACGACTCTCTAGCTACAAGAGGTGTGACAACTAACTAGTGATGATCCCTGTTGAGTTTATGGACTGGTGATAATCCCTGTTGAGTTTATGGACTGGTGATGATCCCTGTTGAGTTTATGGACTGGAGATAATTCCTGTTGAGTTTATGGACTGGTGATAATCCCTGTTGAGTTTATGGACTGGAGATAATCCCTGTTGAGTTTATGGACTGGTGATGATCCCTGTTGAGTTTATGGACTGGTGATAATCCCTGTTGAGTTTATGGACTGGTGATAATCCCTGTTGAGTTTATGGACTGGTGATAATCCCTGTTGAGTTTATGGACTGGTGATAATCCCTGTTTAGTTTATGGACTGGAGATAATCCCTGTTGAGTTTATGGACTGCTGATGATGATCCCTGTTGAGTTTATGGACTGGTGATAATCCCTGTTGAGTTTATGGACTGGTTATAATCCCTGTTGAGTTTATGGACTGGTGATAATCCCTGTTGAGTTTATGGACTGGTGATAATCCCTGTTGAGTTTATGGACTGGTGATAATCCCTGTTGAGTTTATGGACTGGTGATAATCCCTGTTGAGTTTATGGACTGGAGATAATCCCTGTTGAGTTTATGGACTGCTGATGATGATCCCTGTTGAGTTTATGGACTGGTGATAATCCCTGTTGAGTTTATGGACTGGTTATAATCCCTGTTGAGTTTATGGACTGGTGATAATCCCTGTTGAGTTTATGGACTGGTGATAATCCCTGTTGAGTTTATGGACTGGTGATAATCCCTGTTGAGTTTATGGACTGGTGATAATCCCTGTTGAGTTTATGGACTGGTGATAATCCCTGTTGAGTTTATGGACTGGTGATAATCCCTGTTGAGTTTATGGACTGGAGATAATCCCTGTTGAGTTTATGGACTGGTGATAATCCCTGTTGAGTTTATGGACTGGTGATAATCCCTGTTGATTTTATGGACTGGTGATAATCCCTGTTGAGTTTATGGACTGGGGATAATCCCTGTTGAGTTTATGGACTGGAGATAATCCCTGTTGAGTTTATGGACTGGTGATAATACCTGTTGAGTTTATGGACTGGTGATAATCCCTGTTGAGTTTATGGACTGGAGATAATCACTTTTGAGTTTATGGACTGAAGATAATCACTGTTGAGTAATGGAGTATTTTGGTCAAATCAGATCACAATCACCTTGGAGATGGATGTAGGGGGACATTGAAGCGTCCCTCACTCCAACCTAACTCTAACCTCACACCAATATTTAAATGTAGTTGATTATTTGTTGAGTATAGTTTTCAAACGCGATAGTATAAAACCTTTTTGTTTGTCGGTATATATAATGTTGGCTGCAGAGGGGGCTGGTTGGAGGAGCTATAGGAGGAAGGGCTCATTGTAATGGCTGAAATTGAATAAATGGAACGATATCGAACACATCAAACAAATGGAAACCACTGATTTGACTCCATTCCATTCATTCCAGCCATGACAATGAGCCTGTCCTCCTATAGCTCCTACCACCAGCCTCCACTGGTTGGCTGTATTTTTCAGTGGGTGAATAAACGTTGAAATGTCATTGATCGACGTCTCAACCAAATATGACCGACGTTTACACGTTGAAATGTCATTGTATCCTCAGTGGATTGCTCCAGACCGCAATAAGATCGTGGGGAGTTGGGGGCCACAATAAAATGATGGGAGGGTGGAGGACACAACAAGATGATGGGGGCAACAACAAGATGGTGGGAGGTGGGAGCCACAACAAGATGGTGGGAGGTGGGGGCCACAACAAGATGGTAGGAGGTGGGGGCCACAACTAGATGGTAGGAGGTGGGGGCCACAACAAGATGGTGGGAGGTGGGGGCCACAACAAGATGGTGGGAGGTGGGGACCACAACAAGATGATGGGGGCCACAACAAGATGGCGTGAGGTGGGGGCCACAACAAGATGGTGTGTGCCACCACAAAATGGTGGGAGCCACAACAAGATGGTGGGGGCCACAACATGATGGTGGGAGGTGGGGGCCATAACAAGATGATGTGAGGTGGGGGCCATAACAAGATGGTGGGAGGTGGGGGCCACAACAAGATGGTGTGTGCCACCACAAAATGGTGGGAGCCACAACATGATGGTGGGAGGTGGGGGCCATAACAAGATGATGTGAGGTGGGGGCCATAACAAGATGGTGGGAGGTGGGGGCCACGACAAGAGGGTGGAAGGTGGGAGCTACAACAAGATGATGGGAGGTGGGGGCCTCTACAAGATGGTGGGGGCCACAAGAAGAAGGTGGGAGGTGGGGGCCACAACAAGATGATGGGGGGTGGGGGCCACAACAAGATAGTGGGGGCCACAAGAAGAAGGTGGGAGGTGGGGGCCACACCAAGATGATGGGGAGGTGGGGGCCACAACAAGATGGTGGGGGCCACAAGAAGATGGTGGGAGGGGGGAGCCACAACAAGATTATGGGGAGGTGGGGCCCACAACAAGATGGTGGGAGGTGGGGGCCACAACAAGATGGTGGGGGCCACAACAGGATGGTGGGAGGTGGGGGCCACAACAAGATGGTGGGGAACACAACAGGATGGTGGGAGGTGGGGACCACAACAAGATGGTGGGAGGTGGGGGCCACAACAAGATGGTGGGAGGTGGGGGCCACAACAAGATGATGGAGAGGTGGGGCCACAACAAGATGATGGGAGGTGGGGACCCACCATCTTGTCGTACCTGGTCTGTGTGTTTCTGTCTGTCTGTCTTTGTGTGTGTGTGTCTTTGTGTTTGTGTGTCTACGGTAGTCTACATGTTCGCTGTGAGCTCAGACAACAACCACATCCTTTGAGTTGAGTATGTATTGAGGTTCAAGGTCAGAGAGAAACCAGAACACCTCAGAGCTTTCTGCAGACCAATTCCTACACCAGGTCTACATTAGACAGCATCTCTACAACAGATCCCTCTGAACAACGGGATCATGACACACTTCAGAGTCCTCAGTCTCTGGGTCGGCACCGTTCTCCATTTGTATCTGCACACAGGTAAGAGTGTGTGTGTGTGTCTGTGTGATAATGTTGGATGTTCTCCATTCTCTTGGTACTCAGTGTCTGTATGTGCTTTAGAACAATGTTTCCCAACCCACACAGGTACTGGAGGACCAGGGTTGGGGGTACTGGAGGACCAGGGTTGGGGGTACTGGAGGACAAGGGATGGGGGTACTGGAGGACCAGGGTTGAGTGTATTGGATGACCAGGCTTGGGGGTACTGGAGGATCAGCGTTGAGTGTATTGGAGGACCAGGGATGGGGGTACTGGAGGACCAGGGATGGGGGTACTGGACGACCAGGGTTGAGTGTATTGGAAGACCAGGGATGGGGGTACTGGAGGACCAGGGATGGGGGTACTGGAGGACCAGGATTGAGTGTATTGGAAGACTAGGGATGGGGGTACTGGAGGACCAGGGATGGAGGTACTGGACGACCAGGGTTGAGTGTATTGGAAGACCAGGGATGGGGGTACTGGAGGACCAGGGTTGAGTGTATTGGAAGAACAGGGATGGGGGTACTGGAAGACCAGGGATGGGGGTACTGGAGGACCAGGGATGGGGGTACTGGAGGACCAGGGATGGGGGTACTGGAGGACCAGGGTTGAGTATATTGGAGGACCAGGGTTGAGTGTATTGGAGGACCAGGGTTGAGTGTATTGGAAGACCAGGGTTGTGGGTATTGGAGGACCAGGGTTGTGGGTATTGGAGGACCAGGGTTGTGGGTATTGGAAGACCAGGGTTGTGGGTATTGGAGGACCAGGGTTGTGGGTATTGGAGGACCAGGGTTGTGGGTATTGGAGGACCAGGGTTGTGGGTATTGGAAGACCAGGGTTGTGGGTATTGGAGGACCAGGGATGGGGGTACTGGAGGACCAGGGACGGGGGTACTGGAGGACCAGGGATGGGGGTACTGGAAGACCAGGGATGGGGGTACTGGAGGACCAGGGATGGGGGTACTGGAGGACCAGGGATGGGGGTACTGGAGGACCAGGGATGGGGGTACTGGAGGACCAGGGATGGGGTACTGGAGGACCAGGGACGGGGGTACTAGAGGACCAGGGATGGGGGTACTGGAAGACCAGGGATGGGGGTACTGGAGGACCAGGGATGGGGTACTGGAGGACCAGGGATGGGTGTACTGGAGGACCAGGGATGTGGGTAATGGAGGACCAGGGATAGGGATACTGGAGGACCAGGGATGGGGGTACTGGAGGACCAGGGATGGGGGTACTGGAGGACCAGGGATGGGGGTATTGGAGGACCAGGGATGGGGGTACTGGAGGACCAGGGATGGGGGTATTGGAGGACCAGGGATGGGGGTATGTATGTATGTACCATGACCTCATCAACATGCCTCCATTCTTCACTGATCCACTTCAAAGGTCTAGTCTGTGGAGGATCATCAACGAGTCAGGGGTCCTGACTGCAGCCCACTGTAAAGTACGGACGAGATGGTTTTCACACAGGTAGGTTGTCACAGTACCAAATGTTTTTGTTGTGTATATTTGTGTAAATAACTAATTAACGTAATAAAAACAAATTAAAATATGACTACTGAAATGAATCAAGTCAATTTCATTGTGCTGAATAGGTCATGTTTTATTTTGTAGTGTTGTTGTATTGCATTGTACCTGACTGTGCCAGTGTAGGGGCGGCAGGGTAGCCTAGTGGTTAGAGCGTTGGACTAGTAACCGGAAGGTTGCCAGTTCAAACCCCCAAGCTAACAAGGTTTTTCTTCCCCTGAACAAGGCAGTTCACCCACTGTTCCTAGGCCGTCATTGAAAATAAGGATTTGTTCTTAACTGCCTAGTTAAATAAAGGTAAAATAAAAAACATCCAACACGTCGTTTCAAATAATCTGATTCTGGATGTTGTCTTTTAGAATCAAGAATGTCAATCTGGGTGTCCACTCGGTGAAGAATGAAGCGAAGGCTTCCAGACAGCTCGTAGCCGTGAAGAAGCATGTTCCTCATCCCGACTACAATGTTGCAGAGTTACGCCACGATATCATGCTGATAAAGGTCAGGCTAAATACAAAACAAGGATTATATTATATTATTGTAATAAAGAACATGATAACAGCACGATAACGTATTAAATACTTTCTAAATTTAAAAATACAAACTAGATTTTTTCCCCAGATGTTTGTGAAAGCAAAGACACGGTGGAATGCATTTTTTTTTAACGTTACAATACCACTTGTTACAGTAATTATTGTGTTACAATACAACTTGTTACAGTAATTATTGTGTTACAATACAAATCTAATAAAATCACATTTATTTATATAGCCCTTCGTACATCAGCTGATAGCTCAAAGTGCTGTACAGAAACCCAGCCTAAAACCCCAAACAGCAAGCAATGCAGGTGTAGAAGCACGGTGGCTATGAAAAACTCCCCAGAAAGACCAAAACCTAGAGAGGAACCAGGCTATGTGGGGTGGCCAGTCCTCTTCTGGCTGTGCCGGGTGGAGGTTATAACAGAACATGGCCAAGATGTTCAAATGTTCATAAATGACCAGCATGGTCGAATAATAATAAGGCAGAACAGTTGAAACTGGAGCAGCAGCACGGTCTGCGGCCTGGGGACAGCAAGGAGTCATCATGTCAGGTAGTCCTGGGACATGTTCCTAGGGCTCAGGTCAGTTGAAACTGGAGCAGCAGCACGGCCAGGTGGACTGGGGACATGGAGTCATCATGTCAGGTATTCCTGGGGCATGGTCCTAGGGCTCAGGTCCTCGAGAGAGAGAAAGAAAGAGAGAAGGAGAGAATTAGAGAACGCACACTTAGATTCACACAGGACACTGAATAGGACAGGAGAAGTACTCCAGATATAACAAAATGACCTTGCCCCCGACACATAAACTACTGCAGCATAAATACTTGGAGGCTGAGACGGGAGGGGTCAGGAACACTGTGGCCCTATCCGAGGACAACCCCAGACAGGGCCAAACAGGAAGGATATAACCCCACCCACTTTGCCAAAGCACAGCCTCACACCACTAGAGGGATATCTTCAACCACCAACTTACCATCCTGAGACAAGGCTGAGTATAGCCCACAAAGATCTCCGCCACGGCACAACCCAGAGGGTGCCAGCCAGGCAGGGATGACCACATCAGTGAATCAACCCACTCAGGTGATGCACCCCTTCCAGGGACGGCATGAGAGAGCCCCAGTAAAGCCAGTGACTCAGCCCTTGTAATAGGGTTAGAGCAGAGAATCCCAGTGGAAAGGGGAACCGGCCAGGCAGAGACAGCAAGGGCGGTTCGTTTATCAGAGCCTTTCCGTTCACCTTCCCACTCCTGGTCAGACTACACTCAATCATATGACCCTGAGAAGATGAGTCTTCAGTAAAGACTTAAAGGTTGAGACCAAGGTGCGTTATTATTGTGTTACAATACAACATATTACAGTAATTATTGTGTTACAATACAGCGCATTACAGTAATTATTGGGTAATTACTGTATTTCCAACACAATTCCAGGAAGGTAAGGATGTTTTTGATAAGGTCAAGGTCCATTTTGCACCCCCCTGCTTATGTCCCTTGGTTTCCTCCAGCTGAAGAAACCAGTGAAGCTGACCGACACCGTGAAAGTCATGGATCAACCCAAAGCCTGCATCGGGTGTCCCGGCTGGGACACGGTGCTTTGCGGCCGGATGGGGGCACACGAAGGAGAATGGTGACCAGTCTGATGTCCTGCTGTCTGTCAATGTCACCGTGATCGATAGGAAGATGTGTAACTCACCTGATTACTACAACTTCTCCCCTGTCATCACCGGAGGAATGCTGTGTGCTGGTTACGGACAAGATAGAGCTGGCACTTGTCAGGTGTGCGCGTGTGTGCGCGTGTGTGTGTGTGTGTGAGTAATCAACATGCATTGTCTGTGTGTTTTCAGGGAGACTCTGGTGGCCCGTTGGTGTGTAGAGATGCACTAAGGGGAGTGGTGTCGTTTGCTGGAGGATGTGGTCGTGTCAACAGACCTACAGTCTACACATTCATATCTAAATACACTGACTGGATCACTAAAACCATCCAAACCTCTGGCTGATTTTTACATAGCCAAACTTCTGTTCATTCTAAAATAAATGCTTATTGACATATAGTCGAATTCATATTTTGTTGGTGGAGGCTGGAGAACATGACATTTCTTTCTCTTTTAAATTATTTTATTACTATTGTTCAAAAATACATGTAGCACATAATTAAAAGAGCAGATTGTGCACGGTAGAACCCTGTGTATGTATAACATTGTTCTCTGTGCACGGTAGAACCCTGTGGATGTATAACACTGTTCTCTGTGCACGGTAGAACCCTGTGGATGAATAACACTGTTCTCTGTGCACGGTAGAACCCTGTGGATGAATAACATTGTTCTCTGTGCACGGTAGAACCCTGTGGATGTATAACACTGTTCTCTGTGCACGGTAGAACCCTGTGGATGTATAACACTGTTCTCTGTGCACGGTAGAACCCTGTGGATGAATAACACTGTTCTCTGTGCACGGTAGAACCCTGTGGATGTATAACACTGTTCTCTGTGCATGGTAGAACCCTGTGGATGAATAACATTGTTCTCTGTGCACGGTAGAACCCTGTGCATGTATAACATTGTTCTCTGTGCACGGTAGAACCCTGTGGATGTATAACACTGTTCTCTGTGCACGGTAGAACCCTGTGGATGAATAACATTGTTCTCTGTGCACGGTAGAACCCTGTGGATGTATAACACTGTTCTCTGTGCACGGTAGAACCCTGTGGATGTATAACACTGTTCTCTGTGCACGGTAGAACCCTGTGGATGTATAACATTGTTCTCTGTGCACGGTAGAACCCTGTGGATGTATAACACTGTTCTCTGTGCACGGTAGAACCCTGTGGATGTATAACATTGTTCTCTGTGCATGGTAGAACCCTGTGGATGAATAACATTGGTCTCTGTGCACGGTAGAACCCTGTGGATGAATAACATTGTTCTCTGTGCACGGTAGAACCCTGTGGATGTATAACAT